>NC_092046.1:30100800-30400800 GCF_003086295.3 Arachis hypogaea
TGGTTCTTGTTCTGTATAGATGGAAACTCCAAACCTTGTGACAATGCTATACAGAATTTCTAGCTCTTTGAGCAATAATGTTCCAAGGCTCTCCTCAATCCTTTAGTAAATAATTGACCCATACGAAAGGTACTTGACTTGGTCTGGTGCTTGGAGAAATAGTCCAGTAGGTCCAGCCCCATTTAGAAATGGCCATAGTGGGTGACACAAAAGCTCTCAGGAGCGCACATGAAATTGCATGTTTTGGCAGGTGGCAGTTTGAGACTCGGTTCCTCTTTTGTAAGGTCGGCCAGAGAAGCCAGCTCGGATCACTTTCTTAGCTAGTGACTGAGCTCCTAAGTGGTTTCACATATGCCACTACGTACGTCTTCCAAGTACATCTTTTGTACTGGAGGTCGGGATGCATTTTAAGAGGGGTGTTGAAATTCTCTTTTGTATAGGATATTGTGGACTAGTGTAAATTTTGTGCCTTTTTAGGAGCCTTTGGCATTCTTTTCATCCTTGGGAAGCATGTCAAATTTGAGGTAGTGACGATAGGAATCATCCACCCTAAATGTGATTGTGTACAGTCAGTACTTCCTCTTCCTTTGATATGGATGGTGTCTGTAGAGTCTCTTGGATGAGAATTCTATTGTTGTCCCCTGGCTTGATACTGGCTAATTTTGATATTACATCAGCTCGGGCATTATTTTTCTGAGTTATATGTCGGACCTCACTTCAAAAAATGTGCGAGTTGTTCACGTGTTCATACAATACTTCTTCATAGTGGGGTCTTTATCTGGTAGGTGCCATTAATTTTGCGAAGTTATTACTTGCAAATCATTGAACACTACCACTTTCTCTGTCTCCACCTCTTTAGCTAGCTTTAAGCCAGTAAGTAAAGCTTCATATTTTGCCTGATTATTAGAAGCAGGGAACTCAAACCTCAGTGATAGTTCTATCCGAGTTTTTTGATCGCTTTCTAGAGTAACACCAGCCTCTTTTCCAAATTTATTTGATGACCCATCCACGTACAGACTCCATGCAGTGGGGATCCCGGTACTTCAGTGTATTTAGCGATAACATCAGTGAATATTGTGATTTGATGGCTGTCGAGTTTCGTATCTTAAATCAACTCGGACAGCTCCATTGCCATTGTAAAATTCCTCCTGCCAAGTTTATTTTTTGCAAATATTTTTCATTGGTTGATTAGTACGGATCTTAATGGTATTGGCCTGGGAGTAAGGTCGTAGCCTCCAAGATTAAGAACAAGAGCATAAGTAATTTTCTCTATCTTTTGATAATTCAACTCTGCCCCTTGTAAGGCTTTGCTGATGAAGTAGATAAGTGCTGCCCCTTTTTGTCTTCTCGAACCAGGGCCGAGGCTATAGCCCGACTTCTCACTAATAGATATAGACGAGTTCTTCATTCTTTTCAGGTCGGTAAGTATGGTGGTTGCCACAAAAATGTATTGAAGTCTTGGAAGTTTGTTCAATTATAGGTCCACCCAAATGCTACTGTTCACACCCTAGGTCGAGTTGTCCGACTCGGATTGTTTGACGACAAGTCGACCGACCTCTTCAGGTCAGGACTATCCGACCTCTTCTCAAAGAGCTCGGCCAAATCACCAGGAAAAGCCCAAAAAGGGCCCAACAGAGGAACACGACACAAATCCTAAGGCAGTCCAAGCCTATAGAGATAAGGGCAGTTCCCTTGAAGATAAGATGACTTCACTCAAAGATAAATAAGATAACTATCTTATCCCCAGAAAGATCACCTACAAACATTATAAATATACTGGAGCACCCAAGTATAACTGATGAGCGGATATTTTATACGCTTTTTGGGGATAATTTCATATAGTTTGAGTATGTTTTAGTTAGTTTTTAGTCTATTTCTAGTAGTTTTTAGGAAAATTCATATTTCTGGACTTTACTATGAGTTGTGTGTATTTCTGTAATTTCAGGTATTTTTCTGGCTGAAATTGAAGGAGCTGAGCAAAAATCTGATTCAGGCTGAAAAAGGACTGCTAATGCTGTTGGATTCTGACCTCCCTGCACTCAAATTGGATTTTCTGGAGCTACAGAACTCGAAATGGCATGCTTCCAATTGCATTGGAAAGTAGACATCCAGGGCTTCCAGCAATATATAATAGTCCATACTTTGCATAAGGATAGACGACGTAAACTGGCGTTCAACGCCAGTTCTCTGCCCAATTCTGGCGTCCAGCGCCAGAAAAGGATCAAAAACTGGAGTTGAACGCCCAAACTGGCATAAAAACTGGCGTTCAACTCCACAAATGGCCTCTGCACGTGACTCACTCAAATCTCAGCCCCAGCACACACCAAGTGGGCCCCAGAAGTGGACCTCTGCATCATCCATCATAGTCCACTCATATTTTGTAACCCTAGGCTACTAGTTTAGTATTTAAACACTTTTAGAGACTTATTTTGTATCTCATGATATTTCAGATCTAAACTTTGTATTCTCTGCGGCATGAGTCTCTAAACCCATTGTTGTGGGTGAGGAGCTCTGCTGTGTCTCGATGAATTAATGCAAGTATTCTATTTTCCATTCAAACACGCTTGTTTCTATCTAAGATGTTCATTCGCGATTAACTGTGATGAAGTGATGATCTGTGACATTCATCACCTTCCTCAAACCATGAACGTGTGCCTGACAACCACCTCCGTTCTACATCCGATTGAATGAGTATCTCTTAGATTCTTTAATCAGAATCTCCGTGGTATAAGCTAGAACTGATGGCAGCATTCATGAGAATCGGAAAATCTAAACCTTGTCTGTGGTATTCCGAGTAGGATTCAAGGATTGAATGACTGTGATGAGCTTCAAACTCCTGAAGGCTGGGCGTTAGTGACAGATGCAAAAGGATAGTAAATCCTATTCCAACCGGATCGAGAACCAACCGGTGATTAGCCGTCCTGTGACAGAGCACGTGAGCGTAGTTTTCACTGGAAGGATGGAAGTAGCCATTGACAACGGTGATCCACCAACACACAGCTTGCCATAGGGGACGTGCGTGCGTGAACAAGAAGACAGAGGAAAGCAGAGATTCAGAAGACAAAGCATCTCCAAAATTCCAACATATTCTCCATTACTGCACAACAAGTAACGTTTAATTATGCTCTACTGGTTACTCACAATTCAATTGATAAACATAATTGATTTCCTGACTAAGATTTACAAGATAACCATAGATTGCTTCAAACCAACAATCTCCGTGGGATTCGACCCTTACTCACGTAAGGTATTACTTGGACGACCCAGTGCCACTTGCTGGTTAGTGGTACGAGTTGTGAAAAGTGTGATTCACAATTCGTGCACCAAGTTTTTGGCGCCGTTGCCGGGATTGTTCGTGTTTGAACAACTGACGGATTATTTTGTTGCTTAGATTAGGAAAAATTTTCTCTTTTTTTGGTTTAAGTCTTTATTATTTATCCCTTGTTAAAACACTTTAAATTATAGCTCAGTTAATTAGAACGTGGTGTTTATGTTCATGGTAATTGGCTATCATATTTTTAAAACCTTTTTCAAAAATAATTTTTCTATTAAATCCTGTGCCAAACTTTAATAAGGTCCCATAACTCATTTGGCTAGAGCGTTAATCTGTGTTCTTGGTAATTGGGTTAGAATCTTTTATACTCTTTTCAAAACCTTCTTTTTCAAAATTATTTTTTTCTATTAAATCTTGTGCCAACTTTAAGTTTGGTGTTTTCTTGTTGATTTCCCTTTGATTTTCGAAAATTTTGGCTTGGTTTTCTAAAAATTTTAAGTTTGGTGTTCTTCCTTCATGTTCTTGTGTTCTTGTGAGTCTCAAAGTGTTCTTGAGTTTCCTTGTGTCTTGATCTTAAAATTTTAAGTTTGGTGTTCCTTGGTGTTTTCCCTTCAAAATTTTCGAAAACAAGGAGCATTAGATCTAAAAATTTTAAATCTTGTACTATCTTATTGTTTTCTCTCTCCTCACTAAATTCAAAAATATCTTTTCAAAATATCTTTTCTAACTTCCTATCTTTTCAAAATTTGTTTCAACTAACTAACCAACTTTTTGTTTGTTTCTTAACTTTTTCAAAACTACCTAACTAACTCTCTCTCTCTCAAATTTCGAAAATATCTCCCCTCTTTTTCAAAAATTTAGGTTTTTTTTAACTAATTATTTTAATTTTTACGAAAAAAAAAATTTATTATTTCAAAATTCAAATTCTTTTTAGTTATTTTATTTTATTTAAGTATTTACTTCTTATAAAATAAAATAAATAAAAAGATAAATCAGTCCAAGTTATATCCATATATCCATCATGGACATAAGTGGAGATGGACAGTCCAGGAGGACTTTGGGGTCATATTCTAACCCCTCTACTGCTTCATATGGGAGTAGCATCTGCATACCCTCCATTGGAGTAGTAGTTTGAGTTGAATCCTCAGCTCATTATCATGGTGCAGCAAAGTTGTCAGTATTCCGGTCTTCTACAGGAAGAACCTACAGAGTTTCTGGCACAATTTTTACAAATTGCTGACACAGTACATGATAAGGAAATAGATCAGGATGTCTACATACTACTACTGTTTCCATTTGCTGTAAAAGATCAAGCCAAGAGGTGGTTAAATAACCAACCAAAGGCCAGCATAAGAACATGGAAACAGCTGACAGAAAAATTCCTGAATCAATATTTTCCTCCAAAAAGGATGACACAGCTAAGGCTGGACATCCAAGGCTTTAAACAAGGAGATAATGAATCTCTTTATGATGCCTGGGAGAGATACAGAGAGATGCTACGAAAATGCCCCTCTGAAATGTTTTCAGAGTGGGTTCAGTTAGACATCTTCTACTATGGGCTTGCAGAAGGAGCTCAGATGTCTTTAGATTACTCAGCTGGTGGATCTATCCATATGAGAAAGACAATTGAAGAAGCTCAAGAGCTCATTGATACAGTTGCCAGGAATCAGCATCTGTATCTAAGCAACAACCCTTCCATGAATGAAGAGGTTAAAACAGTAACTGCTGAATTCAGTACTGTAAAACAAGCTGCTGAATTCAATCAGCAATTAGATTTTCTAACAAAACAGCTAGCTGAATTCAAAGACAGGTTACAGGAGACAAGGATAGCTAATATACATATGGACGAACAGTTTAAGCAAACAAAGCAGCAGCTATCAAAGCAAATAGCAGAAGAATGCCAGCAGTTCAATTAAGAAGTGGGAAAACATTAAATACCCCACCTCAAGGCATCAAAAATTCAAGAAATGAGCGACCCACCAAAGATTCCCCTGAGGACAGTAAGAGCCCAGGGAAAAATAATTCTGGCACTAAAACGCCAGAAAATGGGTGGAAGGCTGGCGCTGAACGCCCAGACCATGCCCAAAACTGGCGTTCAGCGCCAGAAACAAGGCAGGATTGGCGTTCAACGCCAGAAACAGGCAAGAATCTGGCGTTGAACGCCCAACAGGGGCACATTTCTGGCGTTCAGGCGCCAGGAACAGACAGTGAGCTGGCGTCTAACGTCACTCCAGCTTCTGACTCTGGCATTCAATTGCCAGTGAGGGATCAGACACACACAAGTGCTGATAACAACCCCTCTAAAAAGGCTTCTTTAACCACTAAGGTTGAGGAATATAAAGCCAAGATACCTTATCCTCAAAAACTCCGGAAAGAGGAGCAGGATAAGCAATTTGCTCGCTTTGCAGATTATCTAAGGACTCTTGAAATAAAGATTCCTTTTGCAGAGGAACTTGAGCAAATACCTTCTTATGCCAAGTTCATGAAAGAGATCTTGAGTCATAAAAAGGAGTGGAGAGAAATAGAAAGAGTTCTCCTCACTGAAGAATGCAGTGCAGTCATTCTGAAAAGCTTTCCTGAAAAGCTTAAGGACCCTGGGAGTTTTCTGATACCATGCATATTATAAGGTGATTGCACCAAGACAGCTTTATGCGATCTTGGGGAAAGCATCAACCTAATACCTGCATCCACTATCAGGAAGCTTGGCTTAACTGAAGAAGTTAAACCAACCCGGATATGTCTCCAACTTGCTGATGGTTCCACTAAATACCCTTCAGGCGTGATTGAGGACATGATTGTCAGAGTTGGGCCATTCGCCTTTCCCACTGACTTTGTTGTGCTGGAAATGGAGGAGCACAAGAGTGCTACTCTCATTCTAGGAAGACCTTTCCTAGCAACTGGACGATCCCTCATTGACGTCCAGCAGGGGGAAATAACCCTGAGAGTCAACGATGACGAGTTCAAGTTGAACGCTGTCAAAGCCATGCAGCATCCAGACACATCAACAGACTGCATGAAAGTTGACCTTATTGACTCTTTGGTAGAAGAGATCAACATGGCAGAGAGTCTCGAATCAGAGTTGGAAAACATCTTTAAAGATGTTCAGCCTGATTTGGAGGATTCAGGGGACATGAAAGAGCCTCTGAACTTTCTTCTGAAAGAGGAAAAACCTCCTAAACCAGAGCTCAAGCCACTGCCACCATCCTTGAAATATGCATTTCTAGGAGAAGGTGACACTTTTCCAGTGATCATAAGCTCTGCCTTAAATTCACAGGAAGAGGAAGCACTTATTCAAGTGCTAAGGACACACAAGACAGCTCTTGGGTGGTCCATAGGTGATCTTAAGGGCATAAGCCCAGCTAGATGCATGCACAAAATCCTATTGGAGGATAATGCCAAACCAGTGGTTCAACCACAGAGGCGGCTAAATCCAGCCATGAAGGAAGTGGTGCAGAAAGAGGTCACCAAATTACTAGAGGCTGGGATTATTTATCCCATTTCTGATAGCCCCTGGGTGAGCCCTGTTCAAGTCGTCCCAAAAAAGGGAGGCATGACAGTGATTCATAATGAAAGAAATGAACTGGTCCTACAAGAACAGTTACAGGGTGGCGCATGTGTATTGACTACAGAAGGCTCAATACAGCCACCAGAAAGGATCATTTTCCTTTACCATTCATAGACCAGATGCTAGAAAGACTAGCAGGGCATGATTATTACTGCTTTTGGATGGCTACTCAGGCTATAACCAGATTGCAGTAGATCCCCAGGATCAAGAGAAAACAGCATTCACATGTCCATCCGGAGTGTTCGCTTATAGAAGGATGCCCTTTGGGCTATGCAATGCACCTGCAACCTTCCAGAGATGCATGCTCTCTATTTTCTCTGATATGGTGGAAAAATTTCTGGAAGTCTTCATGGATGACTTCTCAGTATATGGAGACTCATTCAGCTCCTGTCTTGATCACCTGAAACTTGTTCTGAAAAGATGCCAAGAAACCAACCTAGTTTTAAACTGGGAAAAGTGTCACTTCATGGTGACTGAAGGAATTGTTCTTGGGCATAAAATCTCAAACAAGGGAATAGAGGTGGATCAAGCAAAAATAGAGGTAATTGAAAAATTACCACCACCTGCCAATGTTAAGGCAATCAGAAGCTTTCTGGGGCATGCAGGATTCTATAGGAGGTTTATAAAGGATTTTTCAAAAATCGCAAAACCTCTAAGCAATCTGCTAGCTGCTGACACGCCATTTGTGTTTGACACAGCATGCCTACAGGCGTTTGAAACGCTGAAAGCTAAGCTGGTCACAGCACCAGTCATTTCTGCACCGGACTGGACATTGCCATTTGAGTTAATGTGTGATGCCAGTGATCATGCCATTGGTGCAGTATTGGGACAGAGGAATGACAAGCATCTGCATGTCATTTATTATGCCAGTCGCGTTCTAAATGATGCCCAGAAGAATTACACAACCACAGAAAAAGAACTACTTGCAGTGGTTTACGCCATTGACAAGTTCAGATCATACTTAGTAGGATCAAAAGTGATTGTGTATACTGACCATGCTGCTCTTAAATATCTACTCACAAAGCAGGATTCAAAACCCAGGCTCATCAGATGGGTATTGCTTCTGCAAGAGTTTGATATAGAAATAAGAGACAGAAAAGGGACAGAGAACCAAGTGGCTGATCATTTGTCCCGGATAGAGCCAGTGAAAGGGACGTCCCTCCCCTTTCTTGAGATCTCTGAGACGTTCCCTGATGAGCATCTATTTGCCATTCAGGAAGCACCATGGTTTGCCGATATTGCAAACTATAAAGCTGCAAGGTTCATACCCAAGGAGTACAATAGAATACAAAAGAAGAAATTAGTTACTGATGCAAAGTACTACTTGTGGGATGAACCTTATCTCTTTAAGAGATGTGCAGACGGAATTATCCGTAGGTGTGTCCCCAGAGAGGAAGCGCAGAGAATCCTATGGCATTGCCACGGATCTCAATATGGAGGACATTTCGGAGGTGAGCGAACAGCCACCAAGGTCCTCCAATGTGGCTTCTATTGGCCCACACTCTATAAAGATGCCCGAGAGTTTGTACGTAATTGTGACAGTTGCCAAAGAGCTGGTAACCTGCCTCATGGTTACGCCATGCCTCAACAAGGGATCTTGGAAATAGAGTTGTTTGATGTATGGGGAATTGACTTCATGGGACCTTTCTCACCATCATACTCAAACACTTATATTCTGGTGGCAGTTGACTACGTATCAAAATGGGTTGAGGCTATTGCCACACCCTCCAATGATACCAAAACAGTGCTGAAATTCCTCCAGAAACATATCTTTAGCAGGTTTGGTGTCCCTAGAGTGTTAATCAGCGATGGGGCACTCACTTCTGCAATAAACAGCTTTACTCTGCCATGGTTCGGTATGGAATTCGCCACAAAGTGGTCACTCCATATCATCCACAAACCAACGGGCAAGCTGAAGTCTCTAACAGAGAATTAAAGAGAATCCTGGAACGGACAGTAAATACCCGTAGAAAGGATTGGGCAAGGAGCTTGGATGATGCTCTGTGGGCTTACAGAACAGCATTCAAGACCCCTATAGGGACCTCTCCATACCAACTCGTGTATGGTAAGGCTTGCCACTTGCCCGTGGAACTGGAACATAAGGCCTACTGGGCAACCAGATTCCTAAACTTAGATGCCAAATTAGCAGGAGAAAAATGATTGCTCCAGCTAAATGAGCTAGAGGAATTCAGATTCACGGCTTTCGAAAATGCCAAGCTTTATAAAGAAAAATAAAAAAAAATGGCATGACAAAAAGCTGTCATCTAGAATCTTTGAACCAGGACAGAAGGTCCTGTTGTTTAACTCTAGACTCAGGCTATTTCCCGGCAAACTGAAATCCCGGTGGAGGGGACCATACGTGATTACAAGTGTGTCACCATATGGTTATGTGGAGCTTCAAGATATTGTTTCTGATAAGAAGTTCATTGTCAATGGACAGAGAATCAAGCATTATCTTGAAGGCAACACTGAGCAAGAATGCTCAAGGCTGCAGCTAGATTAAAAGCTCAGCAAGGTCCAGCTAAAGACAATAAAGAAGCGCTTGCTGGGAGGCAACCCAGCCATGGGGCATCAATCCTCTAAGCATTTTTGCCCTATTTTTATTTTTATTTGTTTATATAAAGTTCATTGACACTAAGGTACAAAGTCATTTGTATAAGTTTACAGGGTTACAGAAGGAATCAGCACACAAAACAGAGTAAAAGAGCTCAATGGCAAGAAAACGCCAGTAAAGGGGCATTTTGGGCGTTCAGCGCCCAAAATGGGCATCCACTGGGCGCTGAACGCCAGTAATGGCAGCATTTGGGCGTTCAACGCCAGAAATGGCCACCCACTGGGCGTTGAACGCCAGGAATGGCAGCAACTGGGCGCTGAATGCCCAGGAGATCAGCATTTGGGCGCTGAACGCCCAAAACAGGCAGTGTTTGGGCGTTCAAACGCCAGGAGGACAGGGAGGAGCCAAATCCAGTAATCCCACACGTATTTCCATTTTAATTTCAAATTTTATGCTTCAATGCATGATTTTTACATGAACATATCAAGAACCCTGGTTTCTAAAATCCCTAATTTCTAAAAATCCATCTTTCCAAATTCAATCTAACTCTTTTCAAAATCTTTTCAACTAATCCATATCTTTTTCAAATATCCATATTATCTTTTTCAAAAATCTATCGTATCTTTTCAAAATTAAACTCTATCTTCTATCTTATCTTTTTCACTCTAAAATCTTTTCAATATCTTTTTCATATTATCTTTTTCAAAAACCCAGATTTATCTTTTTCAAAAATCTATCCTATCTTTTCAAAATCAAACTATATCTTCTATCTTATCTTTTTCAACTCAATCTTTTTATCTTATCTCTTCCAATTTTTCGAAAATCCTCCCCCCCACCCCTTTAAATTGGGTTCGGCCTCCCCCCTCCTCCATCAACAAGTGCACCTCGATCTCCTTCTATCCCTCTCCTTTCTTTACTTTTGCTTGAGGACAAGCAAACCTCTAAGTTTGGTGTGTTTTTCCGAAATCACTAAGATCATGGCTCCCAAAGGGAAACAATACACTCCTAGAGGCAAGAAAGAGAGCATTCCAAAACCACTTTGGAATCAAGGGAAGTTCTTATCTAAAGAACATTCAGACCATTATCTGAAAGTAATGGGTCTGAGATCAGTGATCCCGGAAGTTAGATTCGATCTGAAAGAAGACGAATATCCAGAGATCCAGGAGCAAATTCGAATCAGGAACTGGGAAGTCCTAGCTAATCCTGAAACGAAAGTAGGAAGGAACATGGTCCAGGAGTTCTATGCTAATATGTGGCAGACTGACAAGCAAAGACTATCTGGAACTGCTTGCTACGAATTTCGGACCATGGTCAGGGGAAAAATTGTTCATACCACCCCTGACAAGATCAGAGAGATACTAAAGCTACCTCAGCTGAAGGATGATCCAGACTCCTTCAACAGGAGGATGATGAGAGCAGACATTGGCCTGGATAAGATTCTAGAGGACATCTGTATCCCTGAAGCCAGGTGGACCACCAACACAAAGGGCGTCCCAAATCAACTCAAGAGGGAGGATCTCAAACCAGTTGCCAGAGGATGGCTGGACTTCATTGGGCGTTCTCTGTTGCCCACCAGCAACCGTTCTGAAGTCACAGTTAAAAGAGCAGTAATGATTCATTGCATCATGATGGGAAAGGAAGTGGAGGTTCATCAGCTGATTTCAACAGAGCTCTATAAGATTGCTAACAAAAATTCAAGAGAGGCCAGGTTGGCTTATCCAAGTGTGATTTCTCTGCTCTGCAAGGACGCTGGAGTCAAGATGGGAATAACTGAATATATCCTAATTGAAAAGTCAATCACCAAAGCATCAATGGAGAGACAACAAGCACAGGAGGAACATATCAAGAAGAGAGCACAGGAATTCCTCCCAGAGATTCCTCAAGCGGAGTATTGGGAATATCTTGAGACGTCTGTCACCAAGATACAGGAAGCTATGGAGCAAATAATAAAACAACAGAAGGAACACAGTCAAATGCTGACCCATATGCTTAAAGAACAAGAGGAGCAGGGACGTGACTTAAGGGAGCTGAAGCGCCAAAAATCTTCTGTGATACCAAGCCTCCCAAGGATCAGAGGAACCCCCATACCCCCAGAATAAAGGTTGTTAATTTCCAATTTCTGCCTTAACTCTGTGACAGTGTCCTTATAAAAGTACCTTAGAAGTCATATAGTAGTAATTAGTATCTATTTTGATTTTATCTCCAATTAAGCTATAGTTTATTTTTCTCATCATCATTAAACATGAATAAAATAGTAGATCTTTTGAATAAGAAGCAATAAAATTTCGAGTTTAAATAAAACAAATTCTAATTGGTTAAATGTGGTGGCAATGCTTTCTGTCTTCTGAATGAATGCTTGAACAGTGCATATGTCTTTTGAATTTGTTGTTTAAGACTGTTAAATATGTTGGCTCTTGAAAGAATAATGAACATGAAACATGTTATTGATAATCTGAAAAATCATAAAAATGATTCTTGTAGCAAGAAAAAGCAGCAAAGAACAAAGCTTGCAAAAAAAAAAAAAAGCAAGCAGAAAAAGCCAATAACCCTTAAAACCAAAAGGCAAGGGCAATTAAAAAGGATCCCAAGGCTTTGAGCATTAGTGGATAGGAGGGCCTAAAGGACTGAAATCCTGGTCTAAGCGGCTAAACCAAGCTGTCCCTAACCATGTGCTTGTGGCGTGCAGGTGTCAAGTGAAAACTTGAGACTGAGCGGTTAAAGTCAAGGTCCAAAGCAAAAAGAAGAGTGTGCTTAAGAACTCTGGACACCTCTAATTGGGGACTTTAGCAAAGCTGAGTCACAATCTGAAAAGGTTCACCCAGTTATGTGTCTGTGGCATTTATGTATCCGGTGGTAATACTGGAAAACAAAGTGCTTAGGGCCACGGCCAAGACTCATAAAGAAGCTGTGTTCAAGAATCATCACACTGAACTAAGAGAATCAATAACACTATCTGAATTCTGAGTTCCTATAGATGCCAATCACTCTGAGCTTCAATGGATAAAGTGAGATGCCAAAACTGTTCAGAAGCAAAAAGCTACTAGTCCCGCTCATCTAATTAGAATCTGAGCTTCAATCAAAAACTCTGAGATATTATTGCTTCTCAACCTATTAGTCTTCTATTTTATTTGTCTAGTTGCTTGAGGACAAGCAACAGTTTAAGTTTGGTGTTGTGATGAGCGGATATTTTATACGCTTTTTGGGGATAATTTCATATAGTTTAGAGTATATTTTAGTTAGTTTTTAGTCTATTTCTAGTAGTTTTTAGGAAAAATTCATATTTCTGGACTTTACTATGAGTTGTGTGTTTTTCTGTAATTTCAGGTATTTTTCTGGCTGAAATTGAAGGAGCTGAGCAAAAATCTGATTCAGGCTGAAAAAGGACTGCTAATGCTGTTGGATTCTGACCTCCCTGTACTCAAATTGGATTTTCTGGAGCTACAGAACTCGAAATGGCATGCTTCCAATTGCATTGGAAATTAGACATCCAGGGCTTTCCAGCAATATATAATAGTCCATACTTTGCATAAGGATAGACGACGTAAACTGGCGTTCAACGCCAGTTCTCTGCCCAATTCTGGCGTCCAGCGCCAGAAAAGGATCAAAAACTGGAGTTGAACGCCCAAACTGGCATAAAAACTGGCGTTCAACTCCACAAATGGCCTCTGCACGTGACTCACTCAAATCTCAGCCCCAGCACACACCAAGTGGGCCCCAGAAGTGGACCTCTGCATCATCCATCATAGTCCACTCATATTTTGTAACCCTAGGCTACTAGTTTAGTATTTAAACAACTTTTAGAGACTTATTTTGTATCTCATGATATTTCAGATCTAAACTTTGTATTCTCTGACGGCATGAGTCTCTAAACCCCATTGTTGGGGGTGAGGAGCTCTGCTGTGTCTCGATGAATTAATGCAAGTATTTCTGTTTTCCATTCAAACACGCTTGTTTCTATCTAAGATGTTCATTCGCGATTAACTGTGATGAAGGTGATGATCTGTGACATTCATCACCTTCCTCAAACCATGAACGTGTGCCTGACAACCACCTCCGTTTTACATACGATTGAATGAGTATCTCTTAGATTCCTTAATCAGAATCTCCGTGGTATAAGCTAGAACTGATGGCGGCATTCATGAGAATCTGGAAAGTCTAAACCTTGTCTGTGGTATTCCGAGTAGGATTCAAGGATTGAATGACTGTGACGAGCTTCAAACTCCTGAAGGCTGGGCGTTAATGACAGACGCAAAAGGATAGTAAATCCTATTCCAACCAGATCGAGAACCAACCGGTGATTAGCCGTGCTGTGACAGAGCGCGTGAGCGTAGTTTTCACTGGAAGGATGGAAGGTAGCCATTGACAACGGTGATCCACCAACACACAGCTTGCCATAGGAGGACGTGCGTGCGTGAACAAGAAGACAGAGGAAAGCAGAGATTCAGAAGACAAAGCATCTCCAAAACTCCAACATATTCTCCATTACTGCACAACAAGTAACCTTTAATCCATGCTCTCTTATTTAATTGCAATTCAACTGATAAACATCATTGACTTCCTGACTAAGATTTTCAAGATAACCATAGATTGCTTCAAACCAACAATCTCCGTGGGATTCGACCCTTACTCACGTGAGGTATTACTTGGACGACCCAGTGCACTTGCTGGTCAGTGGTACGAGTTGTGAAAAGTGTGATTCACAATTTGTGCACCAAGTTTTTGGCGCCGTTGCCGGGGATTATTCCTGTTTGAACAACTGACGGATTATTTTGTTGCTTAGATTAGGAAAATTTTTCTTTTTGGTTTAGAGTCTCTTATTATTGTTCTTGGTTAAAAATATCCTTCTTTAAAACAAGTGTTAGATTTACTGCCCAATTGGCTAGAGCGTTAGTCTAAGTCCGTGGCAGTTTGGTACACTCTTTTTTAAAAATCTTTTTCAAAAATAATATTTTCTCTATTAAATTTTGTGCCAAACTTTAAGTTTGGTGTTTTCCTGTTGATTTCCCTTGATTTTCGAAAATTTTGGTTTGGTTTTCTAAAAATTTTAAGTTTGGTGTTCCTTCTTCATGTTCTTGTGTTCTTGTGAGTCTTCAAAGTGTTCTTGAGTTTTCCTTGTGTCTTGATCTTAAAATTTTTAAGTTTGGTGTTCCTTGGTGTTTTCTCTCCAAATTTTTCAAAAATAAGGAGCATTAGATCTAAAAAATTTTAAATCTTGTGCTATCTTATTGTTTTTCTCTTTCCTCTTAAAAATAAAAAATATCTTCTCTCTCTATTTTAAAAACAAATTTTCGAAATATATTTCTAAAATTCAGATTTTTTTATTTCAAAATTAAAATTTTTTTTTAAATCATCATATCCTTTTCAAAACTTCCTAACCACTTTCTCTCTCCTCAGTTTTTCGAAAATCTTCACTCAATTTTTATTTACTTTATTTTAATTTATTTCATTTTCGAAATAAATATATAAATAAATAAATAAAAATATTTTTTCTATTTTACATCATCTCCCTTTCTCAATCATGGACCTAAGCGGAAATGAACAGTCCAGGAGGACTCTGGGGTCATATTCTAACCCCTCTACTGCTTCATATGGGAGTAGTATCTGCATACCCTCCATTGGAGTCAGTAGCTTTGAGTTGAATCCTCAGCTCATTATCATGGTGCAGCAAAGTTGCCAGTATTCCGGTCTTCCACAGGAAGAACCTACAGAGTTTCTGGCATAGTTTTTACAAATTGCTGACACAGTACATGATAAAGAAATAGATCAGGATGTCTACAGACTATTACTGTTCCCATTTGCTGTAAAAGACCAAGCTAAGAGGTGGTTGAATAACCAACCTAAGGCCAGCATAAGGACATGGAAACAGCTGACAGAAAAATTCCTGAATCAATATTTCCCTCCAAAAAGGATGACACAGCTAAGACTGGACATCCAAGGCTTTAAACAAGGAGATAATGAATCTCTTTATGATGCCTGGGAGAGATACAGAGAGATGCTACGAAAATGCCCCTCTGAAATGTTTTCAGAGTGGGTTCAGTTAGACATCTTCTACTATGGGCTTGCAGAAGGAGCTCAGATGTCTCTAGATTACTCAGCTGGTGGATCTATCCACATGAGAAAGACAATTGAAGAGGCTCAAGAGCTCATTGATACAATTGTCAGGAATCAGCATCTGTACCTAAGCAGCAACCCTTCCATGAATGAAGAGGTTAAAACAGTAACTGCTGAACTCAGTCCTGTAAAACAAGCTGCTGAATTCAATCAGCAATTGGACTTTCTAACAAAGTAGCTAGCCGAATTTAAAGACAAGCTACAAGAGACAAGAATTGCTAATATACATATGGAAGAACAGTTTAGGCAAACAAAGAAGCAGCTATCAAGACAAATAACAGAAGAATGCCAAGCAGTTCAATTAAGAAGTGGGAAAACATTAAATACCCCACCTCAAGGCATCAAAAAGTCAAGAAATGAGCAACCCACCAAAGATTCACCTGAGGACAGTAAGAGCCCAGGGAAAAGTAATTCTGGCGCTAAAAACTCCGGAAAGAGGAGCAGGATAAGCAATTTGCTCGCTTTGCAGATTATCTCAGGACTCTTGAAATAAAGATTCCATTTGCAGAAGCACTTGAGCAAATACCTTCTTATGCCAAGTTCATGAAAGAGATCTTGAGTCATAAAAAGGATTGGAGAGAAACAGAAAGAGTTCTCCTCACTGAAGAATGCAGTGCAGTCATTCTGAAGAGCTTTCCTGAAAAGCTTAAAGACCCTGGGAGTTTTCTGATACCATGCATATTAGAAGGTAATTGCACCAAGACAGCTTTATGCGATCTTGGGGCAAGCATCAACCTAATACCTGCATCCACTATCAGGAAGCTTGGCTTAACTGAAGAAGTTAAACCAACCCGGATATGTCTCCAACTTGCTGATGGTTCCACTAAATACCCATCAGGCGTGATTGAAGACATGATTGTCAGAGTTGGGCCATTCGCCTTTCCCACTGACTTTGTTGTGCTGGAAATGGAGGAGCACAAGAGTGTTACTCTCATTCTAGGAAGATCCTTCCTAGCAATTGGACGATCCCTCATTGACGTCCAACAGGGGGAAATAACCCTGAGAGTCAATGATGATGAATTCAAGTTGAACACTGTCAAAGCCATGCAGCATCCAGACACATCAAAAGACTGCATGAAAGTTGATCTTATTGACTCTTTGGTAGAAGAGATCAACATGGCTGAGAGTCTTGAATCAGAGTTGGAAAACATCTTTAAAGATGTTCAGCCTGATTTAGAGGATTCAGAGGACATGAAAGAGCTTCTGAAATTTCTTCTGGAAGAGGAAAAACCTCCTAAACCCAAGCTCAAGCCATTACCACCATCCTTGAAATATGCGTTTCTAGGAGAAGGTGACACTTTTCCAGTGATCATAAGCTCTGCTTTAAATTCACAGGAAGAGGAGGCACTTATTCAAGTGCTAAGGACACACAAGATAGCTCTTGGGTGGTCCATAGGTGACCTTAAGGGCATAAGCCCAGCTAGATGCATGCACAAAATCTTATTTGAGGATAATGCCAAACCAGTGGTTCAACCACAGAGGCGGCTAAATCCAGCCATGAAAGAAGTGGTGCAGAAAGAGGTCACCAAATTACTGGAGGCTGGGATTATTTATCCTATTTCTGATAGCCCCTGGGTGAGCCCTTATCAAGTCGTCCCAAAAAAGGGAGGCATGACAGTGATTCATAATGAAAAAATGAACTGGTTCCTACAAGAACAGTTACAGGGTGGCGCATGTGTATTGACTATAGAAGGCTCAATACAGCCACCAGAAAGGATCATTTTCCTTTACCATTCATAGACCAGATGCTAGAAAGACTAGCAGGGCATGATTATTACTGCTTTTTGGATGGCTACTCAGGCTATAACCAGATTGCAGTAGATCCCCAGGATCAAGAGAAAACAGCATTCACATGTCCATCCGGAGTGTTTGCTTATAGAAGGATGCCATTTGGGCTATGTAATGTGCCTGCAACCTTCCAGAGATGCATGCTCTCTATTTTCTCTGATATGGTGGAAAAATTTCTGGAAGTCTTCATGGACGACTTCTCAGTATACGGAGACTCATTCAGCTCCTGTCTTGATCACCTGAAACTTGTTCTGAAAAGATGCCAAGAGACCAACCTAGTTTTAAACTGGGAAAAGTGTCACTTCATGGTGACTGAAGGAATTGTTCTTGGGCATAAAATCTCAAACAAGGGAATAGAGGTGGATCAAGCAAAAATAAAGATAATTGAAAAATTACCACCACCTGCCAATGTTAAGGCAATCAGAAGCTTTCTGGGGCATGCAGGATTCTATAGGAGGTTTATAAAGGATTTTTCAAAAATCGCAAAACCTCTAAGCAATCTGCTAGCTGCTGACACGCCATTTGTGTTTGACACAGAGTGCCTGCAGGCGTTTAAAACGCTGAAAGCTAAGCTGGTCACAGCACCAGTCATTTCTGCACCAGACTGGACATTACCATTTGAGCTAATGTGTGATGCCAGTGATCATGCCATTAGTGCAGTATTGGGACAGAGGCAAGACAAGCTTCTGCATGTCATTTATTATGCCAGTCGCGTTCTAAATGATGCCCAGAAAAATTACACAACCACAGAAAAAGAACTACTTGTAGTGGTTTACGCCATTGACAAGTTCAGATCATACTTAGTAGGATCAAAAGTGATTGTGTATACTGACCATGTTGTTCTTAAATATCTACTCACAAAGCAGGATTCAAAACCCAGGCTCATCAGATGGGTATTGCTTCTGCAAGAGTTTGATATAGAAATAAGAGACACAAAAGGGACAGAGAACCAAGTGGCTGATCATCTGTCCCGGATAGAGCTAGTGGAAGGGACGTCCCTCCCGTTTCTTGAGATCTCTGAGACGTTTCCTGATGAGCATTTATTTGCCATTCAGGAAGCACCATGGTTTGCCGATATTGCAAACTATAAAGCTGCAAGGTTCATACCCAAGGAGTACAACAGGATACAAAAGAAGAAATTAATTACTGATGTAAAGTACTACTTGTGGGATGAACCTTATCTCTTTAAGAGATGTGCAGACGGAATTATCCGTAGGTGTGTGCCTAGAGAAGAAGCACAGAGGATCTTGTGGCACTGCCACGGATCTCAATATGGAGGCCATTTCGGAGGTGAGCGAACAGCCACCAAGGTCCTCCAATGTGGCTTCTATTGGCCCACACTCTATAAAGATTCCTGAGAGTTTGTATGTAATTGTGACAGTTGCCAAAGAGCTGGTAATCTACCTCATGGTTACGCCATGCCTCAACAGGGAATCTTGGAAATTGAGTTGTTTGACGTATGGAGAATTGACTTCATGGGACCTTTCCCACCATCATACTCAAACACTTATATTCTGGTGGCAGTTGACTATGTATCAAAATGGGTTGAGGCTATTGCCACACCCACCAATGATACTAAAATAGTGCTGAAGTTCCTCTAGAAATATATCTTTAGCAGGTTTGGTGTCACTAGAGTACTAATCAGTGATGGGGGCACTCACTTCTGCAATAAACAGCTTTACTCTGCCATGGTTCGGTATGGAATTCGCCACAAGGTGGCCACTCCATATCATCCACAAACCAATGGGCAAGCTGAAGTCTCTAACAGAGAATTAAAGAGAATCCTAGAACGGACAGTAAATACCCGTAGAAAGGATTGGGCACGGAGCTTGGATGATGCTCTGTGGGCTTACAGGACAGCATTCAAGACCAACATAGGGACATCTCCATACCAACTCGTGTATGGTAAGGCATGTCACCTGCCCGTGGAACTGGAACATAAGGCCTACTGGGCAACCAGATTCCTAAACTTTGATGCCAAATTAGCAGGAGAAAAATGATTGCTCCAGCTAAATGAGCTAGAGGAATTCAGATTCACAGCTTTCGAAAATGCCAAGCTTTATAAAAAAAAATAAAAAAAATGGCATGACAGAAAGCTGTCATCTAGAATCTTTGAACCAGGACAGAAGGTCCTGTTGTTTAACTCTAGACTCAAGCTATTCCCCGGGAAACTGAAATCCCGGTGGAGGGGACCAGACGTGATTACAAGTGTATCACCATATGGTTATGTGGAGCTTCAAGATATTGATTCTGATAAGAAGTTCATTGTCAATGGACAGAGAATCAAGCATTATCTTGAAGGCAACATTGAGCAAGAATGCTCAAGGCTGAAGCTAGATTAAAAGCTCAGCAAGGTCCAGCTAAAGACAATAAAGAAGCGCTTGCTGGGAGGCAACCCAGCCATGGGGCAACAATCCTCTAAGCATTTTGCCCTATTTCTATTTTTATTTTTATTTGTTTATATAGAGTTCATTGACAACAAGGTAAATAATCATTTACAGAAGACCTCGGCACAAAAAACAGAGAAAAAGAGCTCACTGGCAAGAAAACGCCAGTAATGGTAGCAATCTGGGCGTTCAACGCCAGAAAGGGGCACCCACTGGGCGTTGAACGCTAGTAATGGCAGCAGCTGGGCGTTGAACGCCCAGGAGAGCAGCATTTGGGTGTTGAACGCCCAAAACAGGCAGTGTTTGGGCGTTCAAATGCCAGGATAGCAAGGAGGAGCCAAATTCATTTTTCCACACGTATTTCCATTCTAATTTCAAATTTTATGTTTCAATGCATGATTTTTACATGAACATGTTAAGAACCCTGATTTTTAAAATCCTTAATTTCAAAAAATCCCTCTTTCCAAATTCAATCCAACTCTTTTCAAATCTTTTCTGAAAACAAATCTATCTTTTTCACTCTAAAATCTTTTCAACTAATCCATATCTTTTTCAAATTTCCATATTATCTTTTTCAAAATTCAAATTTATCTTTTTCAAAAATCTATCATATCTCTTCAAAATTAAACTATATATTCTATCTTATATTTTTCAACTCAATCTTTTTATCTTATCTTTTCCAATTTTTCGAAAACCCACCCCCCATCCCTTTAAATTTGGGTTCGGCCTCCCTCCTCCTCCATCAACAATTGCACCTATCTCTCCTTCTATCCCTCTCCTTTCTTTTCTTTTGCTTGAGGACAAGCAAACCTCTAAGTTTGGTGTGTTTATCTGAGATCACTAAGATCATGGCTCCTAAAGGAAAACAACCCACTCCAAGAGGCAAGAAAGAGAGCGTTCCAAAACCACTTTGGAATCAAGGGAAGTTCTTATCTAAAGAACATTCAGACCATTATCTTAAAATAATGGGTCTGAGATCAGTGATCCCGGAAGTTAGATTCGATTTGAAAGAAGATGAATATCCGTAGATCCAGGAGCAAATTCGAATCAGGAACTGGGAAGTCCTAGCTAATCCTGAAACGAAAGTAGGAAGGAACATGGTCCAGGAGTTCTATGCTAATATGTGGCAGACTGACAAGCAAAAACTATCTGGAACTGCCTTTTATGAATTTCGAACCATGGTCAGAGGAAAGATTGTTCATACCACCCCTGACAAGATCAGAGAGATCTTAAAGCTACCTCATCTAAAGGACGATCCAGACTCCTTCAACAGGAGGATGATGAGAGCAGACATTGACCTGGATAAGATTCTAGAGGACATATGTATCCCTGGAGCCAGGTGGACCACCAACATAAAAGGTGTCCCAAATCAACTCAAGAGAGAGGATCTCAAACCAGTCACCAGAGGATGGCTAGACTTCATTGGGCATTCTCTGTTGCCTACTAGCAACCGTTCTGAAGTCACAGTTAAAAGAGCAGTGATGATCCACTGCATCATGATGGGAAAGGAAGTGGAGGTTCATCAGCTGATTTCAGCTGAACTCTACAAAATTGCTAACAAAAATTCTAAAGAGGCCAGGTTGGCTTATCCAAGCGTGATTTCTCTGCTCTGCAAGGACGCTGGAGTAAGGATGGGAATAACTGAGTATATCTCAATTGAGAAGCCAATCACCAAAGCATCAATGGAAAAACAACAAGCACAGGATGATCCCATCAAGAAGAGAGCACAGGAATTCCTCCCAGAGATCCCTCAATCTGAATACTGGGAGTATCTTGAAACGTCTGTTACCAAGATACCGGAAGCTATGGAGCAAATAATAAAAGAACAGAAGGAACACAGTCAAATGCTGACCTATATGTTTAAAGAACAAGAGGAGCAAGGGCGTGACTTAAGGGAATTGAAGCGCCAAAAGTCTTCTCTTGCAGGACCGAGCACCCCAAGGATCAGAGGAACCCCCGTTCCCCCAGAATAAAGGTTGTTAATTTCCAATTTCTGCCTTAACTCTGTGACAGTGTCCTTATAGAAGTTTACCTTAGGAGTCATATAGTAGTAATTAGTATCTATTTTGATTTTATCTCCAATTAAGCTATAGTTTATTTTTCTCATCATCAGCAAACATGAATAAAGTAGTAGATCTTTTGAATAAGAGGCAATAAAATTTCGAGTTTTTAATAAGAGAAATTCTAATTAGTTAAATGTGGTGGCAATGCTTTCTGTCTTCTGAATGAATGCTTGAACAGTGCATATGTCTTTTGAATTTGTTGTTTAAGACTGTTAAATATGTTGGCTCTTGAAAGAATGATGAACATGTGACATGTTATTGATAATCTGAAAAATCATAAAAATGATTCTTGAAGCAAGAAAAAGCAGCAAAGAACAAAGCTTGCAGAAAAAAAAATAGAAAGAAAAAGAAAAAGCAAGCAGAAAAAGCCAAAAGCTCTTAAAACCAAGAGACAAGAGAAAAAAGCCAATAACCCTTAAAAACAAAAGGCAAGGGCAAATAAAAGGGATCCCAAGGCTTTGAGCATCAGTGGATAGGAGGGCCTAAAGGAATAAAATCCTGGTCTAAGCGGCTAAACCAAGCTGTCCCTAACCATGTGCTTGTGGCGTGAAGGTGTCAAGTGAAAACTTGAGACTGAGCGGTTAAAGTCAAGGTCCAAGGCAAAAAGAAGAGTGTGCTTAAGAACTCTGGACACCTCTAATTGGGGACTTTAGCAAAGCTGAGTCACAATCTAAAAGGTTCACCCAATTATGTGTCTGTGGCATTTATGTATCCAGTGGTAATACTGGAAAACAAAGTGCTTAGGGCCACGACCAAGACTCATAAAATAGCTGTGTTCAAGAATCATCACACTGAAATAGGAGAATCAATAACACTATCTGAATTCTAAGTTCCTATAGATGCCAATCACTTTGAGCTTCAATGGATAAAGTGAGATGCCAAAACTGTTCAGAAGCAAAAAGCTACTAGTCCCGCTCATCTAATTAGAATCTGAGCTTCACTCAAAAACTCTGAGATATTATTACTTCTCAACCTATTAGTCTTCTATTTTATTTGTCTAGTTGCTTGAGGACAAGCAACAGTTTAAGTTTGGTGTTGTGATGAGCGGATATTTTATACGCTTTTTGGGGTTAATTTCATATAATTTTGAGTATGTTCTAGTTAGTTTTTAGTTTATTTCCATTATTTTTTAGGAAAAATTCATATTTCTGGACTTTACTATGAGTTGTGTGTTTTTCTGTAATTTCAGGTATTTTTCTGGCTAAAATTGAAGAAGCTGAGCAAAAATCTGATTCAGGCTGAAAAAGGACTGCTGATGTTGTTGGATTCTAACCTCCCTGCACTCAAAGTGGATTTTCTGGAGCTACAGAACTTGAAATGGCATGCTTCCAATTGCGTTGGAAAGTAGACATCCAGGGCTTTCCAGCAATATATAATAGTTCATACTTTTCACAAGGATAGATGATGTAAACTGGCGTTCAACGCCAGTTCTCTGCCCAATTATGGCGTCCAGCGCCAGAAAAGGATCAAAAGCTGGAGTTGAACGCCCAAACTGGCACAAAAACTGGCGTTCAACTCCACAAATGGCCTCTGCATGTGAATTGCTTAAATCTCAGCCCCAGCACACACCAAGTGGGCCCCAGAAGTGGATCTCTGCATCATCCATCATAGTTTACTCATTTTTTGTAAACCTAGGCTACTAGTTTAGTATTTAAACAACTTTTAGAGACTTATTTTATATCTCATGACATTTTAGATCTAAACTTTGTACTCTTTGACGGCATGAGTCTCTAAACTCCATTGTTGGGGGTGAGGAGCTCTGCTGTGTCTCGATGAATTAATGCAAGTATTTCTGTTTTCCATTCAAACACGCTTGTTCCTATCTAAGATGTTCATTCGCGCTTAACTGTGATGGAGGTGATGATCTGTGACACTCATCACCTTCCTCAAATCATGAACGTGTGCCTGACAACCACCTCCGTTCTATATACGATTGAATGAGTATCTCTTAGATTCCTTAATCAGAATCTCTGTGGTATAAGCTGGAACTGATGGCGGCATTCATGAGAATCTGGAAAGTCTAAACCTTGTCTGTGGTATTCCGAGTAGGATTCAAGGATTGAATGACTGTGACAAGCTTCAAACTCCTGAAGGTTAGGCGTTAGTGACAGACGCAAAAGGATAGTAAATCCTATTCCAACCGGATCGAGAACCAACCGGTGATTAGCCGTGCTGTGACAGAGCGCGTGAGCGTAGTTTTCACTGGAAGGATGGAAGGTAGCCATTGACAACGGTGATCCACCAACACACAGCTTGCCATAGGAGGACGTGCGTGCGTGAACAAGAAGACAGAGGAAAGCAGAGATTCAGAAGACAAAGCATCTCCAAAACTCCAACATATTCTCCATTACTGCACAACAAGTAACCTTTAATCCATGCTCTCTTGTTTAATTACAATTCAACTGATAAACATCATTGACTTCCTGACTAAGATTTACAAGATAACCATAGATTGCTTCAAACCAACAATCTCCGTGGGATTCGACCCTTACTCACGTGAGGTATTACTTGGACGACCCAGTGCACTTGCTGGTCAGTGGTACGAGTTGTGAAAAGTGTGATTCACAATTTGTGCACCAATAACTCATACTCTGATTCTACTAAAAACCTGCTTAATACCCTTGCTAACTTAAGCATCGGAGTTCCTTGCAGGTAGTACCACCCTCCAGTGACAAAGGATCAGCAGCATCGCCAGTTCAACAAGTCGGACACGACAATCCCGGCCGCCATTCACCAGCCGGACACGTCATCTCCGACCAACAAAGAAGATCTCATCCGAGATCGACCTACAGTTTCAGGTAACCCTCGGAACATTGGCGCCGTTGCCGGGGAACCAGGAAGTCATCCCATCATCATGGCGGATAACCTTGACAACGACCACAACTCTAATTTGGAGAACAGAATGCCACATAAGAACGCGGAGGTCACACTAGACGATACTTCTCAACCTAACAAAGACAAGAATCCACCGAACACGGGAGCCATGGAGGCACTTCAGGATCGCCTAAAACAACTCAAAAAAGAGGTCGAGTATCAACGGGAAGCCGAGAGAGACCTACGAAGGGAAGCTAGGCGACGTCACGAACTAGAGGACAAGTTCCTAAAGATCGAAGCCGACCTCAAAGTTAAAAATACCAGATCCAGCCACGAAGATAGCTCCCGCAAAGACCAAGACCCGTTCACCAAGGAGATTATGAAGGCCAAAATCCCAAAAGACTTCAAACCTCTTGACATGACCCTGGCCATCATCTTAGCAACTTTCGAAGCAGAATGTATCTCACCGATGCCTCAAACACAACTCGGTGCAAAGCCTTCCCTACTACTCTGACAAAAACGGCAATTAAGTGGTTCGAAAACCTTCCCCCAGGTCAATCTCAAGCTTTGATGACCTGGCCAAAAAATTCCTAGCCAGATTCTCCATCCAGAAGGATAAAACTAAACATGCCCCAAGTCTACTAGGGATTAAGCAAGGAGATCGGGAAAGCCTTTGCAATTACATGGAAAGATTCAACAAGGCATGTTTGGATATACAAAATCTACCAACAGAAGCAGCCATTATGGGCCTTATCAATGGCTTACGTGAGGGACCCTTTAGTCACTCCATATCGAAAAAACATCCCACATCTCTAAACAAAGTCCAAGAACGAGCAGAAAAGTACATCAACATGGAGGAAAACTCCCGATTATGAGAGACCTCAAAATCCGGATTTGCCTATAAAGATAAAGAGACCAAGAAAAAAGAAGATCAGCACGGGAAAAAGATTAAAAAATACCCCAATTACACCCCTCTTCGGGTGTCTTTTGTGGATATCTATAGAGAAGTATGCCACACTGAAAAGATACCCCCACCCCGTCCACTCAAAAGCAAGAAAGGAGGAGAAAATCGGACAGAATACTGTGAATACCATCGAATCTATGGACATCCCACCAACGAGTGCTTCGATTTGAGGAACATTATAGAAAAATTGATAAGAGAGGGGAGGCTAGATCGATACCTAGACAACAAAGCAGATGAGCCAAGAAAAAGAAGAAGGGACGAAGAGGTCGGACGAACTGAACGACCACCTCGTACCCCAGAGAGACATGTCCACATGATACATGGAGGATTTGCAGGAGGATGGGTCTCCAAATCATCTCGCAAAAGACATCTAAAAGAGATATATCATGTCGAAGGAGGAGAAGGAGCACCCGAACTCCCCACTATCACATTCACTAAAGAAGATGCAGTTGGCATCATCTCAGGGCATGACGACCCCATGGTCATCACTATCATATTGGCCAATGCTAATCTCCACCGCACGTTGGTGGACCAGGGAAGCTCGGCGGACATTCTATTCAAAACGGCCTTCGACAAGCTTGGCCTAAATGAAAAAGAGCTCAAAGCATATCCAAACAGCCTATTCGGGCTGGGAGACACTCCAATCCAACCACTTGGATACATCTCCTTGCACACCACCTTTGGAAAAGGAAATTGGACAAGGACACTCAGTATAGACTACATAGTGGTCGACGTAGGAACAGCCTACAATGCCCTGATAGGTCGGACCACACTAAATCAACTCGGCGCGGTAGTCTCAACTCCTCATCTGTGCATGAAGTTCCCGACCATAGATAGAATCGCAACAGTAAGAGCAGATCAAAAGACAGCGCGCCACTGCTATAACGAAAGTCTGAACCTCAGAGGAAAAGGAGAAGAAATTCACACCATTGAGCTCGGGAGAGTTCAAGGACGGGAAGAACTTCGTCTACAACCTGAAGGCAAAATAGAAAAAGTTCAAATCGGAGATACTCCAGATAAAATGACCAATATTGGCACAATCCTAAAAGGGGACAAAAAGGAGTCTCTCATACAATTCTTGCGAAACAATGTCGACCTCTTTGCATGGAATGCCGCAGACATGCCGGGCATAGACCATAAGTTAATGTGCCATAAGTTGGCAGTTTACCCAGGATCTCAACCAGTACAGTAGAGACGTAGAAAGCTCGGACCAGAATGATCCCAAGCTGTGGAAGAGCAGGTACAAGCTCTACTGGAGGCAGGATTCATAAGGGAAGTCAAATACCCACTATGGCTAGCAAACGTCGTCTTGGAAAAAAAATCAAATGGAAAGTGGCTGATGTGCACCGACTACACTGATCTTAATAAAGCCTGCCCAAAAGATCCTTATCCGCTCCCAAGTATCGACGCCCTGGTGGATGCCTCATCTGGATACAAATACCTCTCGTTTATGGATGCCTACTCGAGATACAATTAAATCCCAATGTACCCTCCTAACCAAGAAAAAACCTCGTTCTTAATCCCGAAAGCAAACTACTGCTACATCGTCATGTCATTCGAACTCAAAAACGCAGGAGCCACTTATCAAAGATTAATGAATAAGGTCTTCGCAGACCATATCGGAAAATTCATGGAAGTTTACGTGGACGACATGTTAATAAAGACACAAAGTGAAGAGTCGTTGTTGTCTGACCTCCCAAGTGTTCAACACTATAAGAAGGCATGGCATGCGACTTAACCCGGCAAAATGTACCTTTGCAGTAGAAGCCGGTAAATTGTTGGATAAATCTAGATAAATGTTGGGCTATACTCGACATGAAAAGTCTAACCTGTGTTAAAGAGGTACAACAACTCAATGGAAGATTGGCATCCTTGTCCAGATTCCTAGCCGGATCAGCAATAAGATCTCTACCCTTCTACGCCACTCTACGGAATGGAAAGAGGTTCGAATGGACAACGGAGTGCGAGCAGGCCTTCCAGGACTTCAAAAGGTTCTTGGGATAACCACCTATTCTAACTCGACCACAAGAAGGAGAACCACTTGTACTGTACCTTGTAGTAGGAAGCCGGGCAGTAGTAGCCTCAGCACTGGTCCGAAAAGACAACAACGGACAACAACCTATATACTTCATTAGCAAAGCGCTACAAGGGTCCGAACTGAACTACCAAAAAATAGAGAAGTTTACCTATGCTCTCATACTAACATCTCGATGACTTTGCCCGTATTTCCAAGCCCACATCATCAGGGTTCGGACCAACCAGCCCATAAAAGGCATCTTACAGAAAACAGACTTGGCAAGAAGAATCTTGCAATGGGCAGTCGAGTTGTCTGAATTCAACCTTCAATATGAAGCTCAGACAGCCAGTAAATCAAAGTATCCGGCTGACTTCCTTGCTGAGTTTACCAACACCCTGGAAAGCCCTACAGAATGGAATCTATACGTCGACGGTTCTTCAAATAAAACGGGAAGTGGCGCAGGCGTGATACTAGAAAGCGATCAGGGACAAACTGAACTTTCCCTCAAGTTCGCGTTCCCCGCTTCAAACAATCAAGCCAAATATGAAGCACTACTGGCTGGTTTGAAGCTAGCTAAGGAGGTTGGAGCTCAAAAGCTTACCATCTTCAGCAACTCACAAGTAGTCACCTCACAAATAGCAGAGAGCTACCAAGCCAAGGATCCCACCATGAAAAAGTACTTGGACAAAACCAGGGAACAGCTCGGACAACTCGGGGAATATGAGGTTCGTCATATACCTCGGGAACAGAATGCTCGAGCTAATGCACTCTCAAAACTAGCCAGTACCAAACCAGGGGGCAACAATAGAAGCCTCATATAGGAAAGGCTACAGAACCCGTCAATCTCGGAAGAAAAAGTCTTAGCCATAACAGGTTTGGATCAAGGATGGATGACTTCCATAATCAACTACCTCAAAACAGAAACACTCCCTACAGATAAGAAGGAGGCAAAGAGGTTAAAACGGGAGGCACAATACTACACCATCATAAACAACACTCTATATAAGAGAGGGATCTCAACACCACTGTTAAAATGTGTGCCGACTTCCAACACAAAGGAAGTTTTAGAAGAAGTACACAGTGGCATCTGTGGCAACCACCTCGGAGCGCAAGCTCTCAGAAAAAAAGTACTCCGGGCCAGATTCTATTGGCCGACTTTACAAAAAGAAGCAACAGAATTCGTAAATACATGCTCACCATGTCAGAAACATGCCAACTTCCACATCGCCCCACCAGAGGAGCTTATCAGCGTAACCTCACCCTAACCTTTCGCAAAATAGAGACTCGATCTTCTCGGCCCTTTCCCTCAAGGATCCGGACAAGTCAAATTCCTCATCGTGGGAGTAGACTATTTCACAAAATGGATTGAGGCGGAACCTCTAGCTAACGCTACTGCTCAAAGAAGTCAAAAATTCCTGTACAGAAACATTGTCACAAGATTTGGGGTTCCACACTCCATCACCACAGACAATGGCACTCAATTTACATATGCAGGCTTCAGAAAATTGGTGGCCGATCTAAACATAAAACACCAATTCAAGTCCGTAGAACACTCCTAGGCCAATGGACAAGCAGAAGTTGCTAACAAAGTCATATTAGCCGGTTGAAACAGAGATTACAGGATGCAAAGGGAGCCTGGGCTGAAGAGCTCCCACAAGTCCTATGGGCATATCGGACAACTCCACACTCCACCACAAAGGAATCACCTTTCCGATTAGCTTACAGAATGGAGGCAATGATCCTAGTGGAGGTTGAAGAAGGATCACCCAGAGTGATCCACTACGGTGAAGAGGCCAACTCCTAACTTCAAAGGGAAGAACTCGACCTACTTCCAGAAATCTGAGAAAGAGCTCGAATCAGGGAAGAGGCGTTAAAACGTCGAATGGCTTCAAGATACAACCAAAAGGTGGTGCCACGAGGTTTTGCCGAGAACGACCTCGTCCTAATCCGAAATGATATCAGAACAACTCGACCTGGAGAAGGAAAGCTGGCAGCAAACATGAAGGGACTTTACCGAGTCATAGAAGTACTCGGAAGAGGCTACTACAAGCTATCCGAACTCGAAGGATGAGAGCTCCCAAGGTCATGGCACGCCTGCAACTTAAGGAGGTACTACAGTTAGGAGGTAGAAAAGATCTTAGGATGAGGTGCACTATTTTTCCTTAAAAAGGTTTTTTAACGAAGTACCAAGCCAAGATCCATAAAATACCTAACTTAGAGGAGTAAAACTCCCACATATATATTTTTTCATATTTTTTATTTTGAATAAAGTTTTTCAGATTTTCTACAAATCCTTTATCAAGACGCATTAATTTGAAACGCAAAATTTCATCGCCCGATTATAAAGCTACAGATCGGCCAAAGTGAAAACCAAATTCACTGTCTGACCACGACAAAGACCAACAAAGATGAAAACTGAACTCATCAGAGGTCGACCAAACAAGGATCAAACCCAAT
Source organism: Arachis hypogaea (assembly GCF_003086295.3). Lineage (NCBI taxonomy): Eukaryota > Viridiplantae > Streptophyta > Magnoliopsida > Fabales > Fabaceae > Arachis > Arachis hypogaea. The sequence continues at coordinate 30,130,795 of NC_092046.1, forward strand.
TTCTACAAAATCGGCAAAGATGAAAAGCGACAAAACAGATTAAATGCAAGAAGTTATCAAAAGTGACCCATAGGAAAGGACCTGACAAGGTCTTAATAAAAATGAGTTGCTAAAAAATAACTTAAAAAAGACAGACCGACGTGAAGAAGTTGGACCATTCGACCACAAACAAAGTTATAAAAAGTAAATCCCTAGAAAGAGGCCTGGCCAGCCCTAAAAAAGAGGATTACTAGAAATAACTTAGAAGGGACCGACATGATGAAGTCGGCCTCTCACAAACCAAAGTTATAAAAAGTAATCCCTAAAAGAGACCTGACAAATGTCCAAAAAATGATTACTAAAAATAACTTAGAAGGGACCAACATGATGAAGTCGGCCTCCCACAAACCAAAGTTATAAAAAGTAATCCCTAAAAGAGACCTGACAAAGGTCCAAAAAGAGGATTACTAGAAATAACTTAGAAGGGACCGACATGATGAAGTCGGCCTCCCACAAACCAAAGTTATAAAAGTAATCCATAAAAAGACATCTAACAAAAGATCCAAAAAAGGATTACTAGAAATAACTTAGAAGGGATCAGCATGATAAAACCTGCCCGACCAAGATACCAAAAAAAGGTAAACCCATAAAAGAGACGTAACAAAGGTCCAAATTAACGGGTTACTGAAAATAGCTTCAGGCCGAGATGAAGAAACCGGCCAACAGAAGGCATACAAGTTGGACCCAGAAATTCACAATCAAACTACAAGTATGAAGGCAATCAAAAGAGGCCGGACAATAAGGCTTCAACACTCCCAAAGAAACCTAGAAGGTGTTAGATAGGTGCAGACAAGCATATCATAAAAGAAACAAGGTTATAATAATAGCAAGACTCGAGAGGCCACCCAAAGTCGACCCCAAGAACCTGAGAAGCTACTTTGTTTTTCCAAAAATAAAGTTGCTAACAGAGAAGCAACTAAAAGTATCCAGCAGTTAGAAAGCATAAATTACAAAATATAAAAAGTTTCAAGCCCACAAGCCGGGCTACATACAAAACATCCAGAATAATCATAAAGGATCCAAAGAGTTCCCAGTTGCAGCATCCCGGGGTGAAGAAGAACGAGTCTGAAGAGGCACCGCATCTACCGTCCTATCATCCCGGTTCAGGACCTGACAATCAGGATCCGACTCGGGATGACCAACCTCAGCTGCAGGAGTTGAAGAAGTCGACGCAACAGAGACTTTGGCAGCAGGCACAGGAGGAGGCTCGACATCGTCATCATCATCAGGGTCATCATGGACAATTTTACCATCCTTCACAATGTTGTCCAAGCTGAACAGAGTAAGGTCGAGCTCGGGCGCAAGAACGCGAACCTGCTCCTTCAAATTCTCATAAGCAGCATTAACACTGCCTACAAGATGACCTTGAAGCTCGGCATAATCAGCTCGGACAGACTCCAAACTCTCCCTGAGATCCATCATCTCCCTATAAGTGGTGACATAGCTCTCCTTATGCTTCAACGCTGTATCCTCAACCAACTTTATAGAAGCCACCAAAGCAATAGCTCTAGTCTTTTCACCCTCCAACTCTTTCTGCAACGTGGTCACTTTCACCTCGAGCTCCTCCTTCAAACCCTTAATCCGGTCAAACTCTGATTTAGCCTCCTCCACAAAGGCCTTCGTCGCATGGATAGGAAGTTCTTGGGCGGTTCGGTACAGAGCTGCCCCTATATGTGCCATCTTAATGCTGTTCCGAGTTATAAAATCCAAATGACGAAGAAGAGAAACATCGCTAGTAGGAATGACACCATAGGGATCGATCTGCTGGTAGGAATCAAGCACATGGACCTGAGGGGTAGGAATCACCCTCCTCGTCCCAGGAGAGCTCGGCACCGGTTGTTTGGGAGGAACACGAGAAGACCCTTCCCCAGCCACTCTGGCCGAGATGTTTTGGGACGCAGTAGCCTTCCTCATCTTTTTAAAGGCTTTCATAGAATCATTGTTCTTGGCCATCTCTGAAAACAAAATCAACCATAGAAGCAGATTACAAACTGGAAAAAGAAGGAAGCAAAGTAAAAATAGAGCAAAATATATTGATCAATACCCAGCGCAGTTCGGACAAGGGATGGATCCCCTAAAAACTTCTTGGTATCAAGATGGGGAGGTTCCCCCCAAATATCCTCCAAGACATTTACAAAAGCCTGCTCGACCTCGTCAAGCATCTCCCACGAGTACTGAGACACTACCACATTTTGTTGCCAACACAAGGGGAAGGTAGGTTCACCATTTGCTTCTAAGAAAAACGGTCGAGCTCCCTCAACAGCTCGGACCTTAAAAAAGTAATTCTTAAAGTCCCTAAAGGACTCGTCATACATAGCAAACAGTTTGTGTCCCTGGGCAGATCGAAAAGAAATCCAAGAGGCTTTCTTTTTCGAGGAAGTCCTAGGCTTAGTCAAAATAAAAAGATAAAGAAAGAGAGTCTGAGAAGGTGTGATGTCCAGCTCTTGGCAAAGCAACTGAAAAATCTTGATAAAACCCCAGGAGTTCGGATGGAGTTGGTATGGAGCTACATTACACGACCACAACAAGTCGGTCTCAAAAGAAGTGAAAGGAAAAGTAATATTCAACTGGCTGAAAAAATAGTCATAAGCATAAAAGAATGGATGCTCCCCCTGGGTCAGAGCAGGAAAGCAAACCCTCTCATCAGAATCAGGCGGTACCAATTCGTAGTTCTTTTCCTGATCTCTACTCTTACAGAGACGGTGGCGTTTCCTAAGCTGCACACATAACTTAGCATTCACCACAGAAACACACATTAACACAAGGGAGTCCAACCAGTCGGACATCCCCTCAGGAACCTTAGAAGACGTCTCAACAATATTTTTACGAGAAGACATGGTCAACTAGTCCTACAAACAAGAAAAGAAAACGGATTACTAACCAAAAACAACTCGGACAAACATGACTCAGAGCAATACAAACAGTAAAAGAAAAACCCCAAGACACACACCAAGGTCCAGGGGCATCCTTTGGAGGCAGAGACAGAGTGAGGAGGACTCAGAAAAAAGTGTATAAAGCTACACCCCAAAATGCTCGAAGAAAAATTCCCTTCCAGACAAACAACAACACGAGAAAAAATTACAAACCAAATAAGTAATCAAACTACAATTTCAGTCTACCAGCAAAAGGAACTGCCAAGCAACAAAACATGCCGAGTGGAAATCATCAAAGACACAACCTTTCTTCAGAAACAAACATGCAAAGCCCTAAAAAGCTTCAACCATCAAGAGAAACGCCAAAGTATACATAAGGTCGAAAGAAAGCCAGAAAAATACATCACAGTGACAAGCAAGCACAAGAATACAAAAAGGTTCAAGCTTTCCAACATACATTCAAGCAAAATCAAAACTTTACCAAGAAATAAATGCAAAGGAAGAACGACGAAGGAAGTAAAGAAGCGGAAAGAAGAACCAACCTGAAAAAAGGAGAAAATTCTGAAGAAATTGAAGACAGAAAGACAGAATCCAGAATCGCCTTTCAAAGCAAAGAAAGCACCAACAATCACCAAATGGCGTCGCAGAGAGAAACGTGAAAATGCAAGTCTCAGGCAAAACAGAAAGGTAGAAAGAAAAAGGGGGGAAGTTACAGCAAAGAAACAGAGAAGAGAAAACCATTTTTTGTGTAAAGTTCAAAATGAAAGAGGCAAAAGAAATAGAGCATTAAAAGAATTAATGAGACTATTAAACCCTCGCATATTCCCAAGACAAGAGTGCAAAATGCAAAGCGCGCGCTTTCAAACTAAAAGAAAGCGAAGGAAAAACGCTTCACATTCAAAAGCTTCAGCAGAATCAACTAAAGTGCTCGAGCTCGACTTTACCAGAGAAGGATCGAAGTCCTAAAACTAAAGGACTCGACCTCAAAAGGAAGGCCGTACTCGAGCAGGCGCACTGTTCACACCCTGGGTCGAGTTGTCCGACCCGGGTTGTTTTACGACAAGTCGACCGACCTCTTCAGGTCAAGACTATCCAACCTCTTCTCAAAGAGCTTGGCCAAATCACCAGGAAAAGCCCAAAAAGGGCCCAACAGAGGAACACAACCCAAATCCTAAGGCAGTCCAAGCCTATAGAGATAAGGGCGGTTCCCTTGAAGATAAGATGACTTCACTCAAAGATAAGATAATATAACTATCTTATCCCCAGAAAGATCACTCTACAAACATTATAAATACATTGAAGCACCAGCTATAACTCATACTCTGATTCTACTAAAAACCTGCTTAATACCCTTGCTAACTTAAGCATCAGACACCCTTGCAGGTACCACCACCCTCCGGTGACAAAGGATCAGCAGCATCGCCAGTTCAACAAGTCGGACACGACAATCCCGGCCGCCATTCACCAGTCGGACACGTCATCTCCGACCAGCAAAAAAGATCTCATCCGAGATCGACCTACAGTTTCAGGTAACCCTCGGAAAAGACTCCGATGCTTAAGTTAGCATGGGTATTAAGCAGGTTTTTAGTAGAATCAGAGTATGAGTTATACCTGCGTGCTCCAGTGTATTTATAATGGTGTAGAGTGACCTTTTTAGATAAAATAAGTTAGTTATCTTATCTTATCTTATCTTTGGGTGAGGTCAGCTTATCTTCAAAGGAACTGCCTTTATCTCTTTAGGCTTGGATTGCCTTTGGATTTGGGTCGTGTTCCTCTATTTGGGCCCTCTACTTGGGCTTTCCTGTCGATTTGGCCGAGCTCTTTGCGAAGAGGTCGGATAGCTTGACCTGAAGAGATCGGTCGCTTTGTTACTGAACATCCCAGGTCGGGTAGCTTGACCCAGGGTGTGAATAGTGCCCCTGCTCGAGCTTGGTCTTTCTTTTTGAGGTCGAGTCCTAGTTCTTAAGACTTTGATCCTTTTCTGGTGAAGCCAAACTCGAGCATTTGTCGACTTCTTTTTTGTAGAATCTTCTTTTTTTGAATGTGGAATGTTTTCTTCTGAAAGCGTGCGCTTTTATATTAGTGCCCTGTTCTTGGGAACGTGCGAGGGTTTAATACCTTCATTAATTGGTTTTAATTGCCCCGTTTCCCTTGGCTTTTTATTTTGAACTTTACATACAGAAACGGTTTCTCTTCTTTTCGTTTTTCTCTGTAACTTCCCCCTTTACTCTCTCGCTTTCTGTTTTTGCCTAAATTTTGCATTTCTTGCGTTGCGGCGTCATTCGGTGATTTCTGGGCGATTCCGTCTCTCCATCTTCAATCACTTTCAAAGCTTCCTCCTTTGTTCAGGTTGGTTTTTCTTTCTCTGCACTTCTTTCGTCGTTTTGATAGAGCTTCTTTTTTTTCTCTTGAAGTCTGAATCTTTTCGTATCACTGTGCGCCTGCATTTTCACTGTTTTGGGATTTTTTCTTGCTTTTGAAATGGTCCCTTTGTTTTCTAGGCTCATACTTCTTGTTTTCTCGAAAAGATTGTTTCTTTTGTCATGCTGATAGCTTTTGCTGATGAACTCCGTGAAAAGATAACGATTATTTCTTCGTGCTGTTTTGCTTATTCTGGGGGATTTCATTTCTTTGAAAAAGGTGGCTTCTTTGATGACTTCTTCTTGATATGTTTTGTTATTTTTCTTTTTGATAAGCTGAGACTGCGAATTTGGAAGGTAGCTATTTCGGTTTTTTTGATTTGTAGCTTTCTGGGATGCTGCTTTTTTGAGAAAGGGTTTTTCTCTGCGAGCTTTAGTTTTGTAGGTTTTCCTGAATCCTTGTTCCCTGACTGCCTCCAAAAGATGCCCCTGGGCCTTCTGTGTGGGTCCTGGAGCTTTCCTTTTGTTGTTTGTGCTGAGTCTGCAATCTGCTATTTTTATTTTTGCTGCCCGAGTTACCTGTCTGATCTTGAGTAATCGTAGTAATTCGTCTTTTTCTTTGGTTGTAGGACTAGTTGGCCATGTCTTCTCGCAAAAATATTGTAGAGATATCTTCTAAAGTTTCTGAGGGGATGTCCGATTAGTTGGACTCCCTTGTCTTAATGTGTGTTTCTGTGGTGGATGCTGAGTTTTGTGTAGAGCTGAGAAAACATCATAGGGTTTGTGGTAGCGGTTTCCGGGAGAGGGATTATGAGCTTGTAGCGCCTGATTCTGATGAGAGGGTTTGTTTTCTAACCTCGGTCGAGGGGGAGCGTCCCTTCTTCTATGCCTATGAATATTTCTTCAGCCAGTTGGACATTACCTTTCTTTTTACTACTTTTGAGACCGACTTGTTGTGGTTGTGTAACGTTATCCTGTCCCAGCTTCATCTGAATTCTTTCTAAGTGTCATACCTTCTCAGGCTCTTTTCCTCTATCTTTTTGTTTCGGCCAAGCCCGGGGCTTCTTCCAAAAAGAAAGCTTCTTGGGTTTCTTTTAGATCCGCCCAGGGACATAAAGTTTTTGCCATGTATGATGAGTCCTTTAAGGATTTTAAGAACTATTTCTTTAAAGTTCGCGCTGTTGAGGGGGCCCGCCCCTTTTTCTTTGATGAGAATGATGAGCCTGCTTTTCCTCTAGAATGGCAACAGAATGTGACAGTGTCTCGTTATACTTGGGAGATGCTTGACGAGGTTGAGAAGGCTTTTGTAATTGTTCTTAAAGATATATGGGGGGAACCTCCCCACCTTGATACCAAAAAGTTTCTGGGGGACCCGTCCCTGGTCCGAACTGTGTTGGGTACTGTCTGACTTGTTTTTATCCTTATTTTTAGCTTTGCTTTCTCTTTTTGTGATTGTAACCCATTACTGTGGTTGATTCTGTTTTTCATAGATGTCTAAAAATAATGACTCCATGAAGGCCTTCAAGAAGACATGGAAGGCTGCTACTGCTAAAAACTTGTCGGCCAAGGTGGCAGGAGATGGATCTTCTCAGGTTCAGGTGAAGCCACCCGTGCCGAGTTCACCTGGGCCGAAGAGGGTGATCCCTACTCCCCGGGTTTGTCTGGATGACCCTCCACAAACCTCAGCTGATGCTTCTGGCGCTCCTGCTTTTGGCGCTCCTCCTCCGAAAAAGCAAAAAACATCTTAGCCCTTTAACCTTGATGCCCCTGATTTTGATTCCATCGAGTTTGTCGACCAGCAGATTACCTCCTATGGAGGTCTTTCAATGGATGATGTGTCCATTCTTCATCACCTGGAGTTCATAACTAGAAGCAGTGTGAAGATGGCTCATATGGGTGCGGCTCTTTTTCGAACTACTCAGGGTATCCCGGTTCATGCTACAAAGTCTTTCATGATGGAGGCTAAGTCGGAGTTTGATAGAATAAAAAGTTTGAAGGAGGAGCTGGAGGTAAAGTTGGCGAAGGTGGAGAAAGAATTAGAGGGTGAAAAGGCTAGTTCTGTGGCCTTGGCAGCTTCTGTGAGGTTGGCTGAAGACACAGCACTGAGGCACAAGGATAGCTATGTTTCGGCCAACAGAGAGGTGGTGCGTCTCAGGGATGATTTGGAGACTGCCCGAGATGATTATTCCGAGCTCCAGGGTCACCTTGTGGGTAGCGTGACTGCTGCTTATGTGAATTTAAGGGAGCAGGTTCGGGTTCTGGCGCCCGAGCTCGACCTTACTCTCTTTAGTCTTGACAATGTTGTGAGGGACGCTAAGATTGTCCCTGACGACCCTGATGATGATGATGTTGAACCTTCTCCTGCGCCTGTTGCCAAGGCTTCTGTCGTGCCGACTTCTTCAGCTCCTTCAGCCGGAATTGAGTCAGAACCTGACTGTCAGATCTTGAACCGGGAGGATGGGACAGTGGATGCTGTGCCCCTCCAGACTCGGCCTCATTCGCCCCATGTTGATGCAGCTTCTGGGAAACCTCTGGATCCTCTTTAGTTGTTCTTGATATATTTTGTGTATGGCCCTATCTGCGAGCTTTTGAACTGTTTATTTTTTGTAAATGGTATTTTGCTGACTGTTGACACTCACTTGGTTGCTTGTTTAGCAACTTTATTTTGAAAAACAAAGCAGTTTCCAAGCTTTGAGGCTGATTTTGGTGGCCTCTGAAGCTTGCTGTTATTGTAGCTAGCAGTTTTTATATTATGTCTGTCTGCGCTCGTCTTGGCACCTTTCTAGTTTTTGGGAGTGTTGGAACTTTTCGTTGTCTGACCTCTTTGGGTTGGCTTGGTTCTTTTGCCTGATGTCATTTCCATCAATTCGTTATGTTTGGATTTTGTTCAGGTCTTTGTTAGGAATTTTCTTTGTATAACGCTGAGGTCGCCGATTTCATTATGTCGGTTTTGTCCGAGCTGTTGTTGATAATCCTCTTTTTCGGACCCCTTTTTAGGTCTCTTTCAGGGATTATTTTTGTAGCTTTATGTTTTTGAACTGACTTCTTCGCGTCGGGTCCTTCTAAGTTATTTTGTAATCCTCTTTCTTGGACCTTGTTTAGGTCTCTTTCAGGGATTACTTTTATAACTTTTATGTTTTGGGCCGACTTCGTCATGTCGGGCCCTTCTAAGTTATTTTTGTAATCCTCTTTCTTGGACCTTGTTCAGGTCTCTTTCAGGGATTACTTTTATAACTTTTATGTTTTCGGCTGACTTCGTCACGTCGTGCCCTTCTAAGTTATTTTTGTAATTGATGAGCGGATAATTTATACGCTTTTTGGCATTATTTTTAGTATGTTTTTAGTAGGATCTAGTTACTTTTAGGGATATTTTTATTAGTTTTTATGTTAAATTCACATTTCTGGACTTTACTATGAGTTTGTGTATTTTTCTGTGATTTCAGATATTTTCTGGCTGAAATTGAGGGACTTGAGCAAAAATCAGATTCAGAGGTTGAAGAAGGACTGCTGATGCTGTTGGATTCTGACCTCCCTGCACTCAAAGTAGATTTTCCAGAGCTACAAAACTCAAAATGGCGCGCTTCCAATTGCGTTGGAAAGTAGACATCCAGAGCTTTCCAGCAATATATAATAGTTCATATTTTGGCCGAGTTTAGACGACGCAAAAGGGCGTTGAATGCCAGTTCTATGCTACAGTCTTGAGTTAAACGCCAGAAATACGTCACGAACCAGAGTTGAATGCCAAAAACACGTTACAACTTGGCGTTCAACTCCAGAAGAAGCCTCTGCACGTGTAAACTTCAAGCTCAGCCTAAGCACACACCAAGTGGGCCTCGAAAGGGGATTTATGCATCAATTACTTCTGTAAACCCTAGTAACTAGTTTAGTATAAATAGGACTTTTTACTATTGTATTAGACATCTTATGATTTTTAGTTCAACTTTGGGATCATATTGATCACGTTTAAGAGCTGGCCATTCGGCCATGCCTGGACCTTCATCACTTATGCATTCTTCAACGGTAGAGTTTCTGCACTCCATAGATTAAGGTGTGGAGCTCTGCTGTTCCTCATGATTTAATGCAAAGTACTACTATTTTTCTATTCAATTCAACTTATTCCGCTTCTAAGATATCCATTCGCACCCAAGAACATGATGAATGTGATGGTTATGTGACACTCATCATCATTCTCACTTATGAACGTGTGCCTGACAAACACTTCCGTTCTACATGCAACCAAGCTAGAATGAGTATCTCTTAGATATCTAATACAGGGGACCGAGTCCGAGTTATTAGTATCTTCGTGGTATAAGTTAGAACCCATGGATGGCCATTCCTGAGATCCGGAAAGTCTAAACCTTGTCTGTGGTATTCCGAGTAGGATCAGGGAAGGGATGGCTGTACCGAACTTCAAACTCGCGAGTGCTGGGCGTAGTGACAGACGCAAAAGGAGGGTGAATCCTATTCCATTATGATCGAGAACCTCCAGATGATTAGCCATGACGTGACAGAGCATTTGGACCATTTTCACAGAGAGGATGGGATGTAGCCATTGACAACGGTGATGCCCTTACAGAAAGCTTGCCATGGAAAGGAGTAAGACTAATTGGATGAAGACAGCAGGAAAGCAGAGATTCAGAGGAACGAAAGCATCTCTATACGCTTGTCTGAAATTCTCACCAATGAATTACATAAGTATTTCTATCTTTATTTTCTATTTATTTATTATTATTATTCGAAAATTCCATAACCATTTGATATCCGCCTGACTGAGATTAACAAGATGACCATAGCTTGCTTCATACCAACAATCTTCGTGGGATCGACCCTTACTCACGTAAGATTTTATTACTTGGACGACCCAGTGCACTTGCTGGTTAGTTGTGCGAAGTTGTGAAGTTATGTTTGGACCATGGTATTGTGCACCAGTTATTGGCGCCATTGCCAGGGAAAGAATGAACAACAAATTTTACAACCTCAGAGTAACAATTTCGCATACCAAGTTTTTGGCGCCGTTGCCGGGGATTGTTCAAGTTTGGACAACTGACGGTTCATCTTGTTGCTCAAATTAGGTAACTTTATTTTAATTTTAACCTTTTTGTTTTTATTATTCCTATTTTCGAAAAAATAAAAAAAATTATTTTCAAAAATATATTTTTCTTCAGAATTTTTAAGAATGAATTCTAGAGTTTCATGGAGCATGTTGAAGCCTGGCTGGCTGTAAAGCCATGTCTAATTCTTGGACTGAGGCTTCCACTTATAAGTATATGAAGTTGGATGAAGTATCAGCTGTTGTATGCTTGATAGGTATCTGCTGAAGCTTGGCTGGCCATTGGCCATGTCTAGTGTTTTGGACCGGAGCTTTCACTGAAAGCTTGGCTGGCTAGTGAGCCATGTCTAATTCCCGGACTGAAGCTTTAGACTAAGAGTGCAGGATTCCTGGAATTCATATCAAAAATTTTGGAATCCTTATTTTCCTTTTTCAAATAAATTTCGAAAAATAACAAAAAAAATTCATAAAATCAAAAAAATTCAAAAAAAAATATTTTTGTGTTTCTTGTTTGAGTCTTGAGTCAATTTTAAGTTTAGTGTCAATTGCATGTTTTAAATTTTGCATAAAATTTTTGCAAAATTCATGCATTCATAGTGTTCTTCATGATCTTCAAGTTGTTCTTGGTAAGTCTTCTTGTTTGATCTTCATATTTTCTTGTTTTGTGTCTTTTCTTGTTTTTCATATGCATTCTTGCATTCATAGTGTCTATACATGAAAAATTTCTAAGTTTGGTGTCTTGCATGTTTTCTTTTCCTGAAAATTTTTCAAAAATAAGTTCTTGATGTTCATCTTGACATTCAAAGTGTTCTTGGTGTTCATCTTGACATTCATAGTGTTCTTGCATGCATCACATGTTTAGATCCAAAATTTTCATGCATTGCATCATTTTCATGGTTTTCTCTTTCATCATTAAAAATTCAAAAATAAAAAAATATCTTTCCCTTTTTCACTCATAAATTTTCGAAAATTTGAGTTGACTTTTTCAAAACTTTTTAAAATTTAGTTGTTTCTTATGAGTCAAATCAAATTTTCAATTTAAAAACCTTATCTTTTTCAAAATCTTTTTCAAAAATCAAATTTTTTCATTTTTCTTATTTATTTTCAAAAATTTTAAAAATATTTTTCAAAAATCTTTTTCTTAATTTTATCTCATAAGTTTTGAAAATATCATCAACAATTAATGTTTTGATTCAAAAATTTCAAGTTTGTTACTTACTTGTTAAGAAAGATTCAAACTTTAAGTTCTGGAATCATATCTTGTGATTTCTTGTGAATCAAGTCATTAATTGTGATTTTAAAAATCAAATCTTTTTCAAAACTAATTTCAATCATATCTTTCTATCATATCTTTTTCAAAATCTTATCTTTTTCAAAAATTTGATTTTAAAATATCTTTTCTAACTTCTTATCTTCTTATCTTTTCAAAATTGATTTTCAAATCTTTTCTCAACTAACTAATTAATTTTTTGTTTGTTTCTTATCTTTTTCAAAACCACCTAACTAATTTTTCCTCTCTAATTTTCGAAAATTATCTCCCTCATTTTTCAAAAATTCTTTTTAATTAATTAATTGTTTTAAATTTTAATTTTAATTGTATTTCCCCTTTAATTTTCGAAAATCACTAACTCTTTTTCAAAAATTATATTCAAAAACTTCTCTCTCTCATCTTCTTCTATTTATTTATCTACTTACTAATACTTCTCTTCATCTCATATCTCTGTTATCCTCACCCTTCTGTTTGGATTCTCCTTTCTTTTCTCTTCTACTCTTCTTTTCTTCTTCTACTAACAACAAGGGAACCTCTATACTGTGGTAAAAAGGATCCCTATTATTATTTTTCTGTTCCCTCCTTTTTCATATGAGCAGGAGTAAGGACAAGAACATTCTTGTTGAAGCAGACCCTGAACCTGAAAGGACTCTAAAAAGGAAACTAAGAGAAGATAAAATACAACAATCCAGAGACAACCTTACAGAAATTTTCGAACAGGAAGAGGAGATGGCAGCCGAAAATAATAATAATGCAAGGAGGATGCTTGGTGACTTTACTACACTTAATTCCAATTTACATGGAAGAAGCATCTCTATCCCTACCATTGGAGCAAACAATTTTGAGCTTAAACCTCAATTAGTTTCTCTGATGCAACAAAACTGCAAGTTTCATGGACTTCCATCTGAAGATCCCTTTCAGTTCTTAACTGAATTCTTGCAGATATGTGACACTGTTAAGACTAATGGAGTAGATCCTGAAGTCTACAGGCTCATGCTTTTCCCGTTTCCTGTAAGAGACAGAGCTAGAATATGGTTGGACTCTCAACCTAAGGATAGCCTGAACTCTTGGGATAAGCTGGTCAAGGCTTTCTTAGCCAAGTTCTTTCCTCCTCAAAAGCTGAGTAAGCTTAGAGTGGATGTTCAAACCTTCAGACAGAAAGAAGGTGAATCCCTCTATGAAGCTTGGGAGAGATACAAGGAACTGACCAAAAAGTGTCCTTCTGACATGCTTTCAGAATGGACCATCCTGGATATATTCTATGATGGTTTGTCTAAATTAGCTAAGATGTCATTGGATACTTCTGCAGGTGGATCCATTCACCTAAAGAAAATGCCTGCAGAAGCTCAAGAACTTATTGACATGGTTGCTAATAACCAGTTCATGTACACTTCTGAGAGGAATCCTGTCAGTAATGGGACGCCTATGAAGAAGGGAGTTCTTGAAATTGATGCTCTGAATGCCATATTGGCTCAGAACAAACTATTGACTCAGCAAGTCAATATGATTTCTCAGAGTCTGAATGGAATGCAAGCTGCATCCAATAGTACTCAAGAGGCATCTTCTGAGGAAGAAGCTTATGATCCTGAGAACCCTGCAATAGCAGAGGTGAATTACATGGGTGAACCCTATGGAAACACCTATAATCCCTCATGGAGAAATCACCCAAATCTCTCATGGAAGGATCAACAAAAGCCTCAACAAGGCTTTAATAATGGTGGAAGAAACAGGTTTAGCAATAGCAAGCCTTTTCCATCATCCACTCAGCAACAGATAGAGATTCTGAGCAGAATCCATCTAGCTTAGCAAATTTAGTCTCTGATCTATCTAAGGCCACTGTGAGTTTCATGAATGAAACAAGGTCCTCCATTAGAAATTTGGAAGCACAAGTAGGCCAGCTGAGTAAAAGGATCACTGAAACCCCTCCTAGTACTCTCCCAAGCAATACAGAAGAAAATCCAAAAGGAGAGTGCAAGGCCATTGATATAACCATCATGGCCGAATCCAAGGAGAAAGGGGCGGACGTGAATCCCAAGGAGGAAAACCTCCTGGGACGTCCAGTGATCAACAAGGAGTTTCCCTCTGAGGAACCAAAGGAATCTGAGACTCATCTAGAGACCATAGAGATTCCATTAAACCTCCTTATGCCATTCATGAGCTCTGAAGAGTATTTTTCTTCTGAAGAGAATGAAGATGTTACTGAAGAGCAAGTTGCCAAGTTCCTTGGTGCAATCATGAAGCTGAATGCCAATTTATTTGGTAATGAAACTTGGGGAAATGAACCTCCCCTGTTCACCAATGAACTAAATGCATTGGATCAACTGAGATTGCCTCAGAAGAAACAGGATCCTGAAAAGTTCCTAATACCTTGTACCATAGGCACCATAACCTTTGAGAAGGCTCTATGTGACCTTGGGTCAGGAATAAACCTCATGCCACTCTCTGTAATGGAAAAACTGGGAATCTTTGAGGTGCAAGCTGCTAGAATCTCATTAGAGATGGCAGACAATTCAAGAAAAGAGGCTTATGGACAAGTAGAGGACGTGTTAGTAAAGGTTGAAGGCCTTTACATCCCTGCTGATTTCATAATCCTGGATACTGGGAAGGATGAGGATGAATTCATCATTCTTGGAAGGCCCTTCCTAGCCACAGCAAGAGCTGTAATTGATGTAGACAGAGGTGAACTAGTCCTTCAATTGAATGAGGACTCCCTTATGTTTAAAACTCAAGGTTCTCATTCTATAAACATGAAAAAGAGGCACAGTAAGCTTCTCTCAAAACAGAGTCATACAGAGCCCCCACAGTCAAACTCTAAGTTTGGTGTTGGGAGGCCACAACCAAACTCTAAGTTTGGTGTTGGGAAGTCTCAACAATGCTCTGAACATCTGTGAGGCTCCATGAGAGCCCACTGTCAAGCTATTGACATTAAAGAAGCGCTTGTTGGGAGGCAACCCAATTTTTATTTATCTAATTTTATTTTTATTTTTATTGTTCTTTCATGTTTTATTAGGTTCATGATCATGTGGAGTCACAAAATAAATCAAAAAATTAAAAACAGAATCAAAAATAGCAGAAGAAAAATCAAACCCTGGAGGAAGGACTTACTGGCGTTTAAACGCCAGTAAGGAGCATCTGGCTGGCGTTCAACACCAGAACAGAGCATGGATCTGGCGCTGAACGCCAGAAACAAGCATAGAACTGGCGTTCAACGCCAGAAACATGCTACATCTGGGCGTTGAACGCCTAGAACAAGCATTAGTAAGGTGGATTCATTCCTTGTTCTTGCTTTCTCTGTTTTTCGTTTTCTATGTTATGTGCTTAACTATGTTTGTGTCTTCATTACATGATCATTAGTAGTTAGTAACTTTGTCTTAAAGTTATGAATGTCCTATGAATCTATCACCTCTCTTAAATGAAAAATATTTTAATTCAAAAGAACAAGAAGTACATGAGTTTCGAATTTATCCTTGAACTTGGCTTAATTATATTGATGTGGTGACAATGCTTCTTGTTTTCTGAATGTATGCTTGAACAATGCATATGTCTTTTGAAGTTGTTGTTTAAGAATGTTAAATATGTTGGCTCTTGAAAGAATGATGACTAGGAGACATGTTATTTGATAATCTGAAAAATCATAAAAATGATTCTTGAAGCAAGAAAAAGCAGCAAAGAACAAAGCTTGCAGAAAAAAAATATAAAAAAAATAGGCGAAAAAAAAATATAAAGAAAAAGAAAAAGCAAGCAGAAAAAGCCAAAAGCTCTTAAAACCAAGAAGCAAGAGCAAAAAGCCAATAACCCTTAAAACCAAAAGGCAAGGGCAAATAAAAAGAATCCCAAGGCTTTGAGCATCAGTGGATAGGAGGACCTAAAGGAATAAAATCCTGGTCTAAGCGGCTAAACCAAGTTGTCCCTATCCATGTGCTTGTGGCGTGTAGGTGTCAAGTGAAAACTTGAGACTGAGCGGTTAAAGTCAAGGTCCAAAGCAAAAGAAGAGTGTGCTTAAGAACCCTGGACACCTCTAATTGGGGACTTTAGCAAAGCTGAGTCACAATCTGAAAAGGTTCACCCAATTATGTGTCTGTGGCATTTATGTATCCGGTGGTAATACTGGAAAACAAAGTGCTTAGGGCCACGGCCAAGACTCATAAAGTAGCTGTGTTCAAGAATCAACATACTGAACTAGGAGAATCAATAACACTATCTGAACTCTGAGTTCCTATAGATGCCAATCATTCTGAACCTCAATGAATAAAGTGAGATCCCAAAACTATTCAAGAGGCAAAAAGCTACAAGTCCCGCTCATCTGATTGGAGCTATGTTTTATTGATAGTTTGGAATTTATAGTATATTCTCTTCTTTTTATCCTATTTGATTTTTAGTTTCTTGGGGACAAGCAACAATTTAAGTTTGGTGTTGTGATGAGCGGATAATTTATACGCTTTTTGGCATTGTTTTTAGTATGTTTTTTGTAGGATCTAGTTACTTTTAGGGATGTTTTTATTAGTTTTTATGTTAAATTCACATTTCTGGACTTTACTATGAGTTTGTGTATTTTTCTGTGATTTCAGGTATTTTCTGGCTGAAATTGAGGGACTTGAGCAAAAATCAGATTCAGAGGTTGAAGAAGGACTGCTGATGCTGTTGGATTCTGACCTCCCTACACTCAAAGTAAGTTTTATAGAGCTACAAAACTCCAAATGGCGCGCTTCTAATTGCGTTGGAAAGTAGACATCCAGGGCTTTCCAGTAATATATAATAGTTCATACTTTGGCCGAGTTTAGATGACATAAAAGGGCGTTGAACACCAGTTCTATGCTGCAGTCTTAAGTTAAACGCCAGAAACACGTCACGAACCAAAGTTGAACGCCAAAAACACGTTACAACTTGGCATTCAACTCCAGAAGAAGCCTCTGCACGTGTAAACTTCAAGCTCAGCCCAAGCACACACCAAGTGGGCCCCGGAAGTGGATTTATGCATCAATTACTTACTTCTGTAAACCCTAGTAACTAGTTTAGTGTAAATAGGACTTTTTACTATTGTATTAGACATCTTATGATTTTTAGTTCAACTTTGGGATCATATTGATCACGTTTGGGGGCTGGCCATTCGGCCATGCCTGGACCTTCATCACTTATGTATTCTTCAACGGTAGAGTTTCTGCACTCCATAGATTAAGGTGTGGAGCTCTGCTGTTCCTCATGATTTAATGCAAAGTACTACTATTTTTCTATTCAATTCAACTTATTCCGCTTCTAAGATATCCATTCGCACCCAAGAACATGATGAATGTGATGATTATGTGACGCTCATCATCATTCTCACTTATGAACGCGTGCCTGACAAACACTTCCGTTCTACATGCAACCAAGCTAGAATGAGTATCTCTTAGATATCTAATACAGGAGACCGAGTCTGAGTTATTAGTATCTTCGTGGTATAAGTTAGAACCCATGGATGGCCATTCCTGAGATACGGAAAGTCTAAACCTTGTCTGTGGTATTCCGAGTAGGATCTGGGAAGGGATGGCTGTGACGAACTTCAAACTCGCGAGTGCTGGGCGTAGTGACAGACGCAAAAGGAGGGTGACTCCTATTCCAGTATGATCGAGAACCTCCAGATGATTAGCCATGCCGTGACAGAGCATTTGGACCATTTTCACAGAGAGGATGGGATGTAGCCATTGACAACGGTGATGCCCTTACAGAAAGCTTGCCATGGAAAGGAGTAAGACTGATTGGATGAAGACAGCAGGAAAGCAAAGATTCAGAGGAACGAAAGCATCTCTATACGCTTGTCTGAAATTCTCACCAATGAATTACATAAGTATTTCTATCTTTATTTTCTGTTTATTTATTATTATTATTTGAAAACTCCATAACCATTTGATATCCGCCTGACTGAGATTAACAAGATGACCATAGCTTGCTTCATACCAACAATCTCCGTGGGATCGACCCTTACTCACGTAAGGTTTTATTACTTGGACGACCCAGTGCACTTGCTGGTTAGTTGTGCAAAGTTGTGAAATTATGTTTGGACCATGGTATTGTGCACCAGTTATTGGCGCCATTGCCAGGGAAAGAACGAACAACAAATTTTATAACCTCAGAGTAACAATTTCGCATACCAGTAATCCTCTTTCTTGGACCTTGTTCAGGTTTTTTTCAGGGATTACTTTTATAACTTTTATGTTTTGGGCCGACTTCGTCATGTCGTGCCCTTCTAAGTTATTTTTGTAATCCTCTTTCTTGTACCTTGTTCAGGTCTCTTTCAGTGATTACTTTTATAACTTTTATGTTTTGGGCCGACTTCGTCATGTCGTGCCCTTCTAAGTTATTTTTGTAATCCTCTTTCTTGGACCTTATTCAGGTTTCTTTCAGGGATTACTTTTATAACTTTTATATTTTGGGCCGACTTCGTCTTGTCGAGCCCTTCTAAGTTAAAGTAATCCTCTTTTATAGGGTTGGCCAGACCTCTTTCCAGGGTTTACTTATAACTTGGTTTGACTTGGTCCGACTTCTTAACGTCGGCCAGTCTTTAAGTTATTATTTAGCAATCCATTAAGACCTCGTCAGGTCTTTTTTCCGGATCACTTTCGATAACTTCTTGCAATATTCTGTTTTCATCTTTGCCGATTTGTAGAAGGTGAGTTCAATCCTTGTTTAGTCGACCTTGAGATGAATTTGGTTTTCATCTCTGCTGGTCTTTATCGTGATCGTGCAATGAATTTTATTTTCACTTTCTGCCGATCTGTTGCTTTATAATCGTGCGATGAATGTTTCAGATTTAATGCGTCTTGAAAACCTGTAGAACATCTAACATATTTTATTTAAAAAAAATGCAAATATGTACATGTGGAGTTTTTATCCTTTTAAGTCGGATAATTTGTGGATCTCAACTTGGTGCCTCGTTAAAAAAAAAACTTTTTCAGGAAAAAGAATACACCTTATGCTGAGATCCCTTACCATTCCTAGCTATAGTACCTTCTTAGGTTGCAGGCGTGCCATGACCTGGGAAGCTCTCGCCCCTCGAGTTCGGACAGTCTGTAGTAGCCCTTCCCAAGTACTTCTATGACTCAGTAGGGTCCTTTTCAGTTTGCTGCCAGCTTTCCTTCTCCGGGTCGAGTTGTTCTGATATCATTTCGTATTAGGATAAGATCATTCTCAGCGAAACCTCTTGGCACTACCTTTTGATTATATTTGGAAGCCATTCGACGTTTTAGTGCTTCTTCCCTGATCCGAGCTCTTTCTTGGATTTTAGGAAGTAGGTCGAGCTCTTCCCTTTGAAGTTGGGAGTTGGCTTCTTCATTGTAATGGACCACTCTAGGCGACCCTTCCTCGATCTCTACTGGGATCATTGCCTCCGTTCCGTATGCTAATCGGAAGGGTGATTCCTTTGTGGTGGAATGTGGCGTTGTTCGATATGCCCATAGGACTTGTGGGAGTTCTTCGGCCCAAGCTCCCTTTGCGTCTTGTAATCTCCGTTTTAGCCCAGCCAATATGACTTTGTTGGTAGCTTCGGCTTGTCCATTGGCTTGGGGATGTTCGACGGAAGTGAACTGGTGCTTTATGTTCAAGTCGGCTACTAATTTTCTGAAGCCTGCATCTGTGAATTGGGTGCCATTGTTTGTGGTGATGGAGTATGGAACCCTGAACCTTGTGACAATATTCCTATATAGGAATTTTCGACTTCTTTGAGCAGTGGCGTTAGCTAGGGGTTCTGCCTCGATCCACTTTGTGAAATAGTCTACTCCTACTATGAGGAATTTAACTTGTCTCGTTCCCCGAGGAAAGGGTCCGAGAAGGTCGAGTCCCCATTTTGCAAATGGCCAAGGTGAGGTTATGCTGATGAGCTCCTCTGGCGGAGCGATGTGAAAGTTGGCATATTTTTGACATGGTGGACATGTCTTTACGAACTCTGTGGCCTCCTTTTGTAGAGTTGGCCAATAAAATCCTGCCCGAAGTACTTTTTTGGTGAGCGCTTGTGCTCCGAGATGATTGCCATAGATGCCACTGTGTATTTCTTCTAGAACTTCCTTCGTGTTGGAAGTCGGTACACATTTTAACAATGGTATTGAAATTCCTCTTTTGTATAGAGTATTGTTTATAATAGTGTAGTATTGTGCCTCCCGTTTTAACCTTTTTGCCTCCTTCTCATGTGTAGGAAGTGTTTCTGTTTTGAGGTAGTTAATTATAGGAGTCATCCATCCTTGATCTAGACCTGTTATGGCTAGGACTTTTTCCTCTTTCTAGATTGACGGGTTCTGTAGTATTTCCTGGATGAGGCTTCTATTGTTGCCTCCTGGTTTGGTGCTGGCTAGTTTTGAGAGTGCGTCAGCTCGGGCATTTTGTTCGCGGGGTATGTGGTGGATCTCATATTCCCGGAGTTGTCTGAGCTGTTCCCTGGTTTTACCCAGGTACTTTTTCATAGTGGGGTCCTTGGCTTGGTAGCTCTCCGTTATTTGTGAAGTGATCACCTGTGAGTCGCTAAAGATAATGAGTGTTTGAGCTCCGACCTCTTTAGCCAGCTTTAAACTAGATAGTAGTGCCTCATATTCCGCCTGGTTATTTGAGGTAGGGAACCCGAATTTGAGAGAGAGTTCGATTTGGGTTCCTTGGTTACTTTCAATTATCACACCTGCGCCACTTCCAGTCTTATTCGAGGAACCGTCCACGTAGAGATTCCATTCTGTGGGGGTTTTCAGGGTGTCTGTAAATTCTGCAATGAAGTCGGCTAAGTATTGTGATTTGATGGCTGTCCGAGCTTCGTATGGAATGTCGAACTCAGACAACTCGACTGCCCATTGTAAGATTCTGCCCGCTAGATCTGTTTTCTGTAATATCCCTTTTATGGGCTGGTTGGTCCGAACCTTAATGGTGTGAGCTTGGAAGTACGGGCGAAGTCATCGAGATGTTAGTATGAGAGCATAGGAAAATTTTTCTATTTTTTGGTAGTTTAGCTCGGATCCTTGTAATGCTTTACTGATGAAGTATACAGGTTGTTGCCCTCTATCGTCTTCTCGATGTGCTGAGGCTACTACCCGACTTCCTACCGCGATGTATAATATGGGTGGTTCTCCTTCTCGTGGCCGAGATAGGATAGGTGGCTGTCCTAGGAATCTTTTGAAATCTTGGAAGGCTTGTTCGCACTCCGTTGTCCATTCGAACCTCTTTTCTTTCCTTAGAGTATCATAGAAGGGAAGAGATCTTATCGTTGATCCCGCTAGGAATCTGGACAAGGATGCCAATCTCCCATTGAGTTGTTGTACCTCTTTGACACAAGTTGGGCTCTTCATGTTGAGTATGGCCTGGCATTTATCCGGATTTGCCTCAATTCCTCTTTGTGTGAGCATAAAACCTAAGAACTTGCCAGCTTCTACCGCAAAGGTGCATTTTGCAGGATTAAGTCGCATGCCATGCTTCCTTATAATGTCGAACAGTTGGACCACATCGGACAATAATGTCTCTTCTTTTTGTGTCTTTATCAACATGTCGTCCACATAGACTTCCATGACTTTTCCGATATGATCCGAAAAGACTTTATTCATTAGCCTTTGATAAGTAGCTCCCGCATTTTTGAGACCAAAAGGCATCACAATACAGCAGTAGTTTGCTTTTGGTGTTAAAAATGAGGTTTTTTCTTGATCGGGTGGATGCATTGGGATTTGATTGTATCCAAAATATGCATCCATAAACGAGAGGTATTTATATCCGGATGAGGTATCCACCAGAGCGTCGATACTTGGGAGTGGATAAGGATCTTTTGGGCAGGCTTTATTGAGATCAGTGTAATCAGTGCACATTCGCCACTTCCCGTTTGATTTTTTCACCAAGACGACATTAGCTAGCCATAGTGGGTACTTGACTTCTCTTATGAATCCTGCCTCCAGTAGGGCTTGTACCTGCTCTTTCACAGCTTGGGATCGTTCTGGCCCAAGCTTTCTTCGTCTCTACTGTACGGGCCGAGATCCTGGGTAGACTGCCAACTTGTGGCTCATTAGTTCGGGGTCTATGCCTGGCATGTCTGCACCTTTCCATGCAAAGAGATCGACGTTATCTCATAAGAACTGTACGAGTGATTCTTTTATGTCTCCTCTTAGAATCGTGCCAATATTAGTTGTTTTGTCCGGGATGTCTCCGATCTGGACTTTCTCTACTGCACCTTCGGGTTGTAGACGGAGTTCTTCTCGCCTCTGAACTCCACCAAGTTCAATTGTATGGAATTCTTCTCCTCTGCCTCTGAGGTTTAGACTTTCGTCATAACAGCGGCGCGCCATCTTTTGATCTGCTTTTACTGTAGCTATCCCTTCTGCAGTTGGGAATTTCATGCATAGATGTGGAGTTGAGACTATTGCGCCGAGTTGATTCAATGTTGTCCGACCTATCAAGGCATTGTAGGCTGAACTCACGTTGATCATGATGTAGTCTATTTTGAGTGTTCTGGATTGGTTTCCTCTTTCGAACGTTGTGTGTAGTGAGATGTATCCAAGTGGTTGCATTGGGGTGTCTCCCGGTCCGAACAGGCTGTTTGGGTATGCTCTAAGCTCCTTTTCTTCTAAGCCGAGCTTGTCGAAGGAAGTTTTGAATAAGATGTCGGTGGAGCTCCCTTGGTCTATTAGTGTGCGGTGGAGATTCGCATTTGCCAGTATAATGGTGATGACCATGGGATCGTCGTGTCCTGAGATGATACCGGATGCATCTTCTTTGGCAAACGTAATTGCAGGGATGTCGGGTGCTTCCTCCTTTCCTTCGACATGATATACTTCTTTGAGATATCTTTTGTGAGATGATTTGGAGATTCCTCCTCCTGCAAACCCTCCGTGTATCATATGAATATGTCTTTCGGGTGTACGAGGTGACCGCTCGGTTCGTCCGACCTCCTCGTCCCTCCTCCTTTTTCTTATATCATCTCGGGTGGCCAGATACCGATCTAGTTTTCCTTTTCTCACTAATTTTTCTATGACATTTTTTAAATCGAAGCATTCATTGGTGGAATGCCCACGGACTCGATGGTATTTACAATATTCGTTCCGGTTTCCTCCTCCTCTTTTGCCTTTGAGTGGTCGAGCTGGGGGTATTTTTTCTGTGTGGCAGACTTCTTTGTAAACATCCACAAGGGACACCCGAAGAGGAGTGTAATTATGATATTTTTTAATTTTTTCCCCTTGTCGATCTTCCTTCTTTTTGGACTCTTTATCTTTGTCTCGGTAGGTGAATCTGGATCTTGAGGTTTCTCCTAATCGAGAATTTTCTTCCATGTTGATGTATTTCTCCGCTCGTTCTTGCACTTCATCCAAAGATGTGGGGTATTTCTCTGATATCGATTGGCTAAAAGGTCCCTCTTGTAGGCTATTGATGAGGCCCATGATGGCGGCCTCTGTTGGTAGGCTTTGTATGTCTAGGCATGTTTTGTTGAATCTTTCCATGTAGTTGCGAAGACTTTTTCGATCTCCTTGCTTGATTCCTAGTAGACTGGGGGCGTGCTTAGCTTTATCTTTTTGGATGGAGAATCTGGACAGGAACTTTTTGGCTAAGTTATCAAAGCTTGAGATGGACTTCGGAAGTAGGTTGTCGAACCATCTAATTGCTGTCTTTGTGAGAGTTGTTGGAAAAGCTTTACAGCGAACTGCATTTGAGATGTCGGTGAGGTACATTCTACTTCTGAAATTGCTGAGGTGATGGTTGGGATCTGTAGTGCCATCGTACAAAGTCATATCCGGAAGTTTGAAGTCCTTAGGGATTTTGGTCTTCATGATTTCCCTAGTGAATGGATCTTGATCCTTGCGAGAGTTGTCCTCAGGAGTGGACCGAGTAGCTTTGGCTTTGAGATCGGCTTCGAGTTTTAGAAGTTTATCTTCTAATTTTCGGTGTCGCCTTACCTCTCTTTGTAGATCCTTCCCAACTTCTCGTTGATGCTGGGTTTCTTTTTCAAGTTGCTTTAAACGATCTTGAAGCGCTTCTATCACTCCCGGATTTAATGATTTTTTGTCCCCGTTAGATTCCGGAGTATCTTTCAGTGTAGTGTCCGCGTTTTTGCACGATATTCTATCCTCTAGATTTGAATCGTGGTCGTTGTCATGGTCGTCCGCCATGGTGATGGGATGACTTCCAAGTTCCCCGGCAACGGCGCCAATGTTTCGAGGGTTACCTGAAACTGTAGGTCGATCTCGGGTGAGATCTTCTGTACTAGTCAGGGATGACGTGTCCGGCTGGTGGATGGCAGCCGGAGCTGTCGTGTCTGACTTGTGAAACTAGCTGCACTGCATCACCAGAGGGTGGGGGTACCTGCAAGAGACTCCGATGCTTAAGTTAGCATGGGTATTAAGCAGGTTTTTAGTAGAATCAGAGTATGAGTTATACCTGCGTGCTCCAGTGTATTTATAATGGTGTAGAGTGACCTTTTTAGATAAGATAAGTTAGTTATCTTATCTTATCTTATCTTTGGGTGAGGTCAGCTTATCTTCAAGGGAACTGCCTTTATCTCTTTAGGCTTGGATTGCCTTTGGATTTGGATCGTGTTCCTCTATTTGGGCCCTCTACTTGGGCTTTTCTGTCGATTTGGCCGAGCTCTTTGCGAAGAGGTCGGATAGCTTAACCTGAAGAGATCGGTCGCTTTGTTACTAAACATCCTGGGTCGGGTAGCTTGACCCAGGGTGTGAACACTTACCTTTCCTTAGAATTGAGTAGAGGAGAAGTGATTTCAGAGCTGATACTGCCATAAATCTGGATAGAGTGGCCAACATTCCATTTAATTGTTGGACCTCTTTAACACAGGTCAAACTTTTCATATTGAGTATAGCTTGATATTTATCTGGGTTAGCTTCTATGCCCCTCTGGGTCAGCATAAACCCTAAGAACTTCCCAACTTCTACTGCAAAGGTGCACTTTGAGGGGTTTAACCTCATTTTATGCTCTCGTATAGTAGAGAACACTTCTGAGAGGTCGGACAATAGTGTTCCATCCTCTTTGGTCTTAACGAGCATGTCATCCACGTATACTTCCATGAGTTTTCCTATGTGAGAGGAAAACACCTTATTCATCAATCGTTGGTAGGTAGCTCATGCATTCTTTAATCCAAAGGGTATCACTATGTAGCAATAGTTTGCCTTTGGAGTTATGAAGTCTTTTCTTGGTCCAACTCATACATCGAGATTTAGTTATATCCCGAGTAGGCATCCATAAAAAATAGGTATCTATATCCTGATGATGAGTCGACTAGAGCGTCTATACTGGGCAGTGGATAAGGGTCTTTAGGGCAGGCTTTATTAAGGTCGGTATAATCAAAACACATTCTCCACTTTCCATTTTGTTTTTTCACCAACACGATGTTGGCTAACCACAGTGGATACTTAACCTCCCTTATAAACCCTACCTCCAGTAGGGCTCGTATTTGTTCTTCCATGACCTGTGTTTGCTCTGGTCCGAGCTTTCTTCGCTTCTGCTGAATAGGTCAGGAACCTGGGTACACAGCAAGCTTATGGCACATCAGGTCGGGATCTATACCCAGCATGTCAGAAGCTTTCCAGGCAAAGAGAGAGGAGTTTTCTCTCAACAATTTAACGAGTTGTTTCTTTAGGCTTTCCTCCAAGTTTGCCCCTATACTCGTCGTTTTGTCGGGGTGGTCTCCGATTCGTATCTCTTCTGTTTTGCCTTCTGGTTGGGGTCGTAGTTCTTCTCGAACTCGGACTCCACCAAATTTAATTGTATTAGCTTCTTTGCCTTCGGAGCTGTCTTTTAAACTGAGGCTCTCGTTATAGCATTTTCTTGCTAGCCTTTGATCTCCTTTAATGGTGGCGATTCCTTCAGCTGTGAGAAACTTTATGCCTTATGTGGGGTGGAAACGATGGCTGCAAGTCGGTTCAGGGTTGTCTGACCTATTAGTGTGTTGTATGTTGAATTTTCGTTGACTATAATGAAGTCGATACTTAGTGTCCTTGACCTAGCTCCTTTTTCGAAGGTGGTATACAATGAGATGTAGCCCAGAGATGGAATCAGGATATCTCCCAGTCCAAAGAGGCTATTTGGGTATGCCATTAGATCCTTTTTCTCTAACCCGATCTTGTCAAAGGTGGGCTTAAATAGGATATCCGCTGAGCTGCCTTGATCCACCAAAGTTCGGTATGGGTTAGCATTTGCTAAGATCATAGTTATTACCACTGGTCATTGTGCCCAGGTATTATTCCTTGAGCATCTTCTTTAGTGAAGAAAATGGTCGGTAAGTCGGGTGATTGATTGTCCTGTCTGACTTGATATACTTCCTTGAGGTGCCTTTTCTGCGAGGATTTTGATATTCTTCCTCCTGCGAATCCACCACTGATCATATGTATATGTCGTTCTGGGGTGTGAGGAGGGCGTTCTGGTCATCCTCCTTTTTCATCCCGTCTTCTCTTCCTCGGGTCATCCGACCCGTCTGCAAGGTATCTATCAAGTCGGACTTCCCTAGCTAACTTTTTGATGACATTCTTGAGATCGTATCATTCATTAGTGGAGTGCCTGTACAGCTTGTGGTACTCACAATATTCTGTCTGACTTCCAGCTTTCTTGTGCTTAATCAGTCGAGGAGGTGGAAGCTTCTCTGTATGGCATATCTCTCTGTAAACATCGACTAGAAAAATCCTTAGAGGGGTGTAGTTGTGATACTTTCAAGTCTTTTCCACATGTTTCTCTTCTTTTTTCTTGGATTTCCTTTCTTTGTCCTGATTTTGATAGTAGGGTAAGTTGGCTCGCGGGAAAGGTTCTCTGAGTCAGGAGTTTTCTTCCATGTTGATGTATTTTTTGTCCTTTCTTGTACTTCATTCAGAGAGGATGGGTGTCGCTTAGATATGGACTGGGAGAATGGTCCTTCTTTTAGGCCATTAACCAAACCATTATTACCGCTTCAGTTGGTAGGCTCTGAATCTCTAGGCAAGCCTTGTTAAATCTTTCCATATAGTCACGAAGGCTTCTCCCAACCTCTTGCTTTACTCCTAGCAGGCTCGGGGTGTGCTTTGTTTTGTCTTTCTGAATGGAGAATCAGGTCCGAAACTTTCTGGCCAGGTCGTCAAAACTAGTGACCGACCTGGGGACAGGCCATCAAACCATTTCATGGCAGCCTTCATTAAAGTAGCCGGGAAGGCTTTGCAACGAGTCGCATCAGTAGCATCAACCAGGTACATTCAGCTTCTAAAGTTGCTAAGATGGTGACTTGGATCAGACGTTCTGTTGTAGAGATCCATCTCGGGTGATTTGAAGTTTCGAGGAACTTTAGCCCTCATGATCTCTTCTATGAATGGATCCTATCCTCCTAAGGGACTTTCATCATGGTTTGTCCGAGTATTCCTTCTTTGTAGTGTCAGCTTCCAGTTTTTGTAACTTGTCTTCTAATTCCTTTCGTCGCCTTACTTCTTTTCGCAACACCCATTCTGCTTTCCGTTGTCGATCAGCCTCATGTTCGAGCTGTTGAAACCGATCCCCTTGACCATGGACGAGATCCAGGATCTTGGTCACATGAGGTGGATCCTCCGCCTCGAGATGGTGGACCTCGGACTGAATCCTTCTTGTTTGAGGATTTCCAGAGGTGCCTTCCTCGTGGGGGCCATGATGTGGTGGCAGAGGAGAAGCAAGAGGGTTTGGTCCTCTGGATGGTCTTCTAGTTCAGACTCAGATGCCGTATAGCCGTCTCTGAGCTCGTGGTCCGCCATTTGTCAAAGGGTGAAATCCAGGTTCCCGGCAACGGCACCAATGTTCCAAGGGTTACCTGAAACGGTGATTTAGGCCTGAACGTGAGGTTCAGGTCCCCTAGTATGGCAACGTCCAACTTGATGTGGCGAGATACCGCCTGTCCAAGCTTCTCATGAGGAGTGGGGAGTGGTACCTGCAAGAGACTCCGATGCTTAAGTTAGCAAGGGTTTTGAGCAGGTTTTTAGTAGATTAGAACGTGTCTTATACCTGGGAGGTGCCAGTGTATTTATAGTAGAGTAGACAATCACCTTTGTTGTAGTAGTTCTATCTTTTTTGATAGATAAGTGTTCCCTTTATCTTAGGAATTTGGTGAAATTTACCTTCTAGATGAGATAGAGTTGTTTGGAGAGACTCTATTGAGGCGGTTACGCCAGATTGAGCTGGGCCTCTAGGTCATTGTCTGACCTCTTTAAAGAGGTCGAATCTATGAATAAGTCCACCTTTATTGGTGAGCCTTTTAGGTTATTGGGCCTGACTTTCATTTATTAGACCAGGATATGAACAGTTATATTTATTTGAACTAGTGTTAATGTAGTTTTCTTGTTATATCATTGTAAGACTTTATTTCTCCTTAAATTCTTGTATTTACATGCTATTGTT
The DNA here is from genome assembly GCF_003086295.3 of Arachis hypogaea. Classification (NCBI taxonomy): domain Eukaryota; kingdom Viridiplantae; phylum Streptophyta; class Magnoliopsida; order Fabales; family Fabaceae; genus Arachis; species Arachis hypogaea. The sequence continues at coordinate 30,158,707 of NC_092046.1, forward strand.
TCTATGTATATTGGTTGGTTATTTCTGTGTTCAGTAGATAGTTATTTTTGTATTTAGTGGTTGATTATTTTTGTATTTGTATTGTTATTTCTTTGTTTATTGGTTAAGTAGTTTGAATTTGTGGTGTTGTAGTTTCTTTGATATATTAGTTTAAAATTTTTTTTTCTAAATTTTTTTATTTGCTTGCTATATATTTTTGTGTTTAATAATTAGTTATTTTTGTATATATTTGTCATTTTTTTATTATTTTTATGAGTATAACTTTCATTTTATTTTTTTTATAAATAAATTTATCAGTACGTATTTAAAATATTTGTACGTCAAATTAATAATTTATTCATTTAAATACTTATCAAATTTTTGAATTTGTGAGAATTATATAAATTTATCTTCATAAAGTTATATATTTATTTGGCTTGCAATAATTTAATTACTTATAAAGACACTCCCTAATCCTTTCATAATAGAACAAACCATTAGTATAAATTAATAAAATTTTTTATTTATATTTTATCTAACAAATTCTTTTTTTACAATAATTAATCAAATATAGAGATGTACTAATAGTGTAAAATATTTTATATAATCGTATAATTATATTTATTTTTTTAGATAATTAAATACATATATAAACTTATTTTACACTCATAACGCATCAAAATTAAATTCATCAAACATATATCTAAAAAATTAATTCACTCTCAAATAATATCGAATATATGATGTAGCTAGGGGTAAATCAGACATTTTACGTAGAGTGCGATATCACGCGATCCACTCGTTGTCAACCGCATAATTAATTATTATGACGAGAGTTTTCCTTTGAATTTTCTTCTTTCTTAATCAATTCCCTTCTTTCGGTCTTTTCTTTTGTTGGGGGTTCCACTTGCTATACCTTCCTTAGTCGAATATATAAACATGAGAACATTTCGTATGCCATTTTTAATTTGTCTATGACATTAGTTTTGAGTTTCATTTCGCTGCAACCAAACTTTTGAATCCTGGATATTATATATCACACAATTGTAGCTCAAATAAACAAGGGGATTTTGATGAACAGCTAAGCAGAGACACACACTCATCATATTACTAGAAGTCTAGAACAAACTAAAAAAACGAAGAAGAAAAAGCAGAAGAAAAAGAACGGTTTAATATTTTACACATATAATTATTTATACTCCCAGAATTTAAAAATATATAACCCTTCGGGTTTTGAAAAAGCAAAATTAATATATGCTCCTTTCAAAACCGTCCCTATTTTACCAAAAATAGTACCGGGATGAAAACGCACACCCCCTTATCATCATATTTATCTATTTTTTTTATAATAATTTACATAAAACAACCTTAATTAAACATATGTTCTTGTCTTCATTAGATTGTTTAACCTGCTTGACCGTTTTATAATTAATTTAACCTGTTTCTGACATCCTTAATTTATTGTGTGGTGACGGTTACTATTGCATGGCCACCATGCAGGGGATGTTAGAAATATGATCCAAAGGATGCAATTCTTGGAAAACCAAGATTTGAGTAAAGTCGGACAGTTTTTGCCACAACACGGTTCTTTCCGACCGGAGCCACTGGTTTTCGGTTCGGATCCGGTTCAAGTGATGAACGATGAACTGCAACCGGTTGTTAAGTTCCCGGTTTTCGACCCGACACTTGTTCAACTGGTTCCGTAGGTTCTCTAGGTGCCTCTGCTTGCGCATCCGCGACCTCCGGGCTGATTCCCGGTTCGATAACATGCGCCGGCGCTTCCGTTCGTCAATAACCATGTCACGGTACGGTCTGGCCGGTTTTTCGTCAAGGGACCGATCCGGTTCGTCGGTGGGTTGGTTTGGTTCATCAGAACCGGAACTCGAAGTAACGGGCTTAGGACTATTGGTTGGTCTAGAGCAGGTAAAAAGGTCCGGGCAGTCCCAAAGGCTGAAACAACCGTTGGCATAGCCGGCGGCTGAGAACGGATTTGGAAGAAGAGGATCGGAAGAAGGGAGAGTGGAAAGCATTGTTGCTTCGGCAGAGTGACAGGGTTTTTGGTAATTAGAGGGTGGGAATGGAGAAGAGGGGAAAAGGGAAGAAAGGCAGCGTAGGGGGCCGTTATTTATGGACGAGGGGTTGAGGGCGAAATTGTGAATAATGGCAAATTTTGAGGGTGTTTTGGTCATTAGGTGTATGTGTGACACATTGCATGGCTTTTGAGTCAGTTGGCACTATGATTATTGTGGGGTTATAAGGGTCGCATTCACTTTTCTGTGATGGTGTATTGGTGGGTCCCAACTAGGATTAGATTTTAAGCTTAGTCACTAAGGTAAATTTCAGATTAACCAGGAGCATTGCGTCATTTTCGTTTTCCCAACTTGTGTCTAAATGTATCTGGATTTAATTTTTAGAGAAATGTTAGGGGTCAATAATTTTAGTGTTTTGTAATCATCAATTGGTCATTAATAATGTTTTTAATGGTGTGAGATTATATTTAATGATAAAAAATTATTCACTTTTATTTTAATAGTTAAATACTGGTTAAAAAATACAAAAGTTACTAGCTCCCTAAACTTTTCCTTAATTTTTATAGATTTTCAATATTAAAAAGTAAAAAAATGTACAAGAGACTGTACACACAAATAATATAGATAACATTCAATAATAGAAAATCAAACAAGTTTTTTATTGCTTATAAAAAATATTTTATTAAATGTGATATTTAATTGACTATAATATAATAAAAATATAAAAGAGTGTCATGTTTATTTTTTTTAAAAAGACACTGAAAGAGAAAAATAAACAAAAATTTAGGCGTTTAAGTTTTTTTACTAACAAACTATAATCAAGTTGTTAAAAATAAAACTTTATTCACACGTCATAATAAATTTATATTTTATGATAATTTTTGAATTGGAAAAAGTGAAATTTATTAACTTAACTTACACTTATTTATTGAAAATGTATAATTTTATGAATTTTTTTTATTTGTACTTAATTAATTAAAACATATTTTTTATATTTTAAAAGTGTTAAATTAATTCTATTTTTTTTTATCCTATTTAATGTCTTAATATGTTTATTCAAATGGTTTAAGGTTTAGAAGATAAAGATGACTTGAAAGATGAAAAAAAAAACATATAAAAGTGAAGAATTAATAAAAAAATGAAGATTTTGCAAAACTATCAATCGTACATACGCATCAGTCATGCGTAAGCATCATTTGCAACGCGTGCCTCACTTAAAATGGCATGTGACTCGCGATTTGAGGCTCATTCTTGGCTCAATCCAACACATTTCTAAAACTATTAAAGCATGGAATGAATGAGATGAAGATAGGGCTGACAATTTATACCCTATCCGCGAGTACCCAACCCGGATCAACCATTCAGTTAGGATTGTTTACCCGACTCGCTGCGGGTAGGGTAGGGTACGGGTTCAGAGTATACCCTACCCTATCCTACCCTACCCGCACCCCTAATATATTATATAATATATATGTAAAAGTTATGTATATAGTGAAGAAAGTGAGTATTGAACCCACAATCTTTTTCTTATAAAAACTTGAAATAATCACTAAACTAATTGATGATAATAATATTTGTAATTTTATGTTAGATTTCTTTAAGATTTTATTGTTTTTAATTTTAATTTGAACTTAGGTTTTATTTTCTATTTTACTAATATGTATGAAATTTGAAATAGTTGAATTTTACATTTACTTGAATTTTTTTATTTTTATGCGGGTAGGGTAAGGTTTAGAACTTTAGGGTGCGGGTAGGGTTAGGATTGAGAAATTTTCAACCCGCGGGTAGGATAAGGTAAAATTTTAAAAAAGTTTTAACCCGCGGATAGAGTTAGGGTAGAGTCCAAACTCTACCCTACCGTACCCATTGCCAGCCTTAGATGAAAACACACATCAACATACACACTCATTTTTCTTTTTCTTTAGTATTAGAACCTTGAATTCTATCCTCTCTAGAATTTAAGGTTTTTTTAAGATTTTCTTTCTAGTTTTAGGATTTAATTTGTCTACTTGTAGTTTTTAGTCTATAATTTTTTGTTTTGCTATTTTAATTTGTTTAGAATTTCTTGTTAGTTTTTTTATTTTGTCATTTTAGCCTATGAACTTTTGTTAAATTCTAAATTTTCTATTTGATGAATTTGATATTTTTATGCTTTATTCTTACTTATTTGAGTTGTTATTGCCCATTTCTTATATTGTTAGTTATAGATTTTACTAATTTTTACAATTTATGATACTTTATATTTATACACACCAAGTATTTGATAAATTGTTTGTATTAGTTGTGAAGTAGTTTTTCTCTCTTTGGCTTGGAGTTGAGAAATTAGGTAATCTTGAGTTATTGATGTCCAATATTGATTAGTAATTTAGGATTATTAATTAATGTTGTTTTCATTGACGCTAATCTTTTACTAAGTGTAGAGATTGACAAAGTGTAGAGATTGACAAAGTGGAATTATCTTTTCATAATTGCTATGTTTGTGGTCAATCACAAAGATAGTGATCCTTGACTCTCAATCCTTACCAAGATCTTTTAGAATTTGAACTTTTTTTTTACTAATTAATTACCTTACTTGCTCCTAGTTTAATTTCTTGCTTGCTTCTTTAATTTCTTGCTATTTAAATTCTTGTTAATTGTGATCAAATTCCCTGATTTCTCTCATAGCCAATAATTGAGCACTCGATTGTAATTTTTAGGGAGAACGATCCGGGATTAAACTCCTTGTTATTGATTTGAATTTATGACATCTTTTACTAAACTTTGAAGAGCGTTGAATTCCGGTTTAGAGCTACAACGAACTTGAGCTTTTAAACTTGTGAATATTCTAAACTGGTATTTAGCACTCATTAAGTTTTTAGCGCTGTTGCTGGGGAATTGCAATATGCGCTTGTTATTGGCTATTATTAATATGTGAATAGTGTGAATAGCTTGCTTTTTGCTTGGTTTTTTTGTCTTTGTTAGTAGTTAGGAGTTTGTCTTTTTTTTCTCTTTCATATGCTTTATTTATATTTGCTCTTTTTCTATGAATATTTATCCTTATGGTTTTGAGTTGTATGGTTGTGATAATATTGAAGGATATCGCACTTTTAATGATGGTTGACACCAAAAAATCAATTATCAAATGATGAGGGAGACTTACATTCAAAAACAATTTTCATGACATCAACCTCCTCCACCTTACTATGATCACAATCTATCCTATGGTGCATATCAACCCAATGATTATAGTGGTCCTTGCTATGGTTATGAACCTCAACTACGATATTTCTATGACCTCCATTTTCAACATTTTTCTCAATAACAATACCTCAATCCACACCCCACCATAACTAATTGTAAGACCCAGTTAATTAACGGCTAATTAACCCATAAATGAGAATTTATTCTAGAAAGCCAAAAATGATATTTTTATGGCTTAATATGATAGAGGAAATTGAGACGAGAATTTCGGTACCAATTTTATAGAATTCGGACCAAGATTGGACCGAACGGGCCAAACCGGGCCAACCGGACCCAAAGTGGGCCCTTGGCCCAACATAACTAAACCAAAACCCTAGTTTTCAGCACTCTCTCTCCTCACAACACACTCAAACACGCTGAAATTGAAGAGAGGGGAGGAAGAACACTCTCTCAAGTTCTTTCTCTCACTTGATCTTCAAACCACCATAACTTTTGATCTAGAGCTCCGATTGCCGCTCCGTTTGCGGCCACGCGTTCACCGCGGAGAGCTCTACAAAACCCATACAACTAATCTTGAGGTAAGCCACGTGTTTCTGTTCGAAATTCCAGCCCTTGATTTCGAGTTTCATGAGCAAAAATGTTGAGATTTTGGGTTCTTTGATGTTATAGGACCCAACTCTCTTGAAGGAGAAGGTTAATCTTGTTTCCTTGGACCTTGGGTGTGGTAAGATTCTCAACCCTAGTGTAATTTGTTGTTCTATGAGGTTTGGGCATTGAGATGTTGTGTATGGGTATGATGATTGTGGCTTAGGTTGTGTATATGTGAATATTGGAGCTTGATTGGTGATTTTGGAAAGCTTGGAAGAGGGTTTTGTGTGACAAAATCTGTTCTTGGAGGTGTTGAGACCTTGAGAGCTTGAGGACAAGTGGTTTGGAAGTGCTCCGGCTGAGCTTGGGAAATCGGCTAAGGTATGGTTTTAGTTTCCCGTATCTAATATGTAATGTGGTAGGAAATACTTAGGCTAGAGGCCCTAAGATAGGCATTGAATTGTTGGTGTTGTTGAATGGTTGAAATATATGATGTGTTCATATATGTGATTATGAATATTGATGCCTTGATTGTGTGAAATATGAGAAATGCATGTTGTGATATATGCTTGATGGATGATTGAGGTTGAATTGATGGGTGGTACCATGTTGATGGTGAGTATGATGTTGATTATGTATAATGATGGTTAATTAGAAATGGTATTATTGGAAATTGGGATGAGGAAGGATGTATGACATGATATTGTGTTTGTCCTTTAGCCATTTGATTGAGAAGTGTTAAAATGGTTGGATGTGGTTTTGGAAACCTTGGTAAAGTGTCAATGTGTGAGTTGAGGATGGCTTGTTGTTGATTTTGGTACATTTTGAATGATTTCAAAGAGAAGGATTGAAATTGGCATGTTTGATTGATTTTGAAAAGAGTTGAAAGTGGCTTGTTTTGAAAATGGCACCTTGTGGTTTTGTATGAAAACATGGTTTTTGGGCATACTTTGACGGGACATAACTTGGACTACGGATCTCTGATTTGTGCCAAATCTGTTTAGAAATGAAATTGGATCCAGGATGTCCATGCCGTTCGAAGAACGAGTGAAAAACGATTTAAAATGAGGAAGTTATGTCCGTCGGAAGATTGGGGTTTGAATCTGTAAATTCTGCAGCTTTTAACTTAGAAAATTTTTAGCAGAATGACCCCTCGCGCATAGGCGCACTTGGTGCGTACGCGCCGTTCTTCGAGAAAGCGCCATCCACGCGTGCGCGTGGAGTGCGCGTACGCGTGGACCTGTTTTCATCCCAAAGTTGATTTTTGAGTTTTAAAAGCCAAATTTCATACTTCTAAGCCTCCGATCTCACCACTTATGTCTTAAATCATTATGATATGCCTAGCATGAGAAAAAGGGCTAGTGAATGTGGTAACTTGCGAGTGAAGCAAGGGAAAAATGAATGATCATTGAGGATCAAAGATGATTATGTGAGATGCGGAGAATGGCGGTGGAAGTGCTTGTTGTGCCATGGGCCGAAGGGCCGTAATTGTTAATGAATTGGCTGGTTATGGATTTAACCGTGAGCCGGATGGCTAGATTATTGCCGTGTTACGGCGGAGCCATGTTTATGGCCAAGTATAAATGCATATATGATGTTGATTGAATTGTGAAGGTTTGCACTTCCACCATTGGAGATGAGGGTTTCCCTGGGTAGTAGCAATGGCTAGCCACCATGTGCTCCAGGTTGAGACTCGAAGCTCTTTTGACCCTATGTCGTAAGTGTGGTCGGGCACTGTGAAAGGCCCGGATGAGCTCGCCCCCATAAATATTCACCAGTGATGGTGATGGATAAATATTCACCAGTGAGGGTGATGGATATGGATCATGATTATGATCAAGTTTATGATGAGTATAACTCGAGTTGGGGATGCACGACAGAGGGACAGTCCAATGGCTAGCTACCAAGACTTGTCGGGTTGGCTCTATAACCGACAGATGATATCATCAGCCACTAGGGACAGACATTCATCATATGCATACTATGTGAATTGTTTGAGATTGCCTATTTGACTGCATATTACTTGCTAATTGTCTAAATGTCTTAACTGCTCCTATTTGTATATTCTTTGTCTGATATAACTGTGTTTGCTATAATATACTCCTGCTGGTGGTTGGGAGGTTTGAAGGAATTGGAAAGGGAAGTATTAGTTAGACTGAAGAATCTTTAGTCAGATACCCTTATATGGTTTAGCTTGTTTATAAGCTTTGATATTATCTGGAGGAAGTTCTAGGATTGCCTTTGGCTTTCCTCTATTATTATGTATTATATATGTGGAAGCTGTTACCGTGCTGGGGACCTCTGGTTCTCACCCATGCGGATTTTGTGGTTTTCAGATGCAGGACGCGAGGCTTCTCGTTGAGGCATGCTGGAGACTTCTGGATTAGTGAAGATCCTTTGTTCTCGGGACTCTGTTTTGGGTTATATATCTTGTTTAGATACTTTTATCTCCATTAAATAATACAAACTGTGATGACTCCTTCTAGAGGGGATTTTTGGAGAATAGGTTTTCTGTATTTGTGTCCCTTTGGGTTTCCTTATTTTATTATATGTATATATTATTATGCTCGGACCGGTTATCTTCGCAGCTGGATTTTGAGTCTTGATATTCCCGTTTTTGACACTCTTTATATATATGATCTTGCGTTAGCTTATCCTTTGCTCGTTACGTTATCGATCGGAGTGTTGCGCGTTCGAGTTACGTTTTTTGTTTACCCCTTTTTCTACAAAGGCTCCTAGTTATAATCAATTATTCATACTACTATACGTACTAAATTTTTGTTTTAGAGGTCGTAATACCTTGCCATCTCTGAATTATGACTTAAGCATAAGACTCTGTATGGTAGGGTGTTACATTATGGTATCAGAGCAGTTCGTTCCTATAGAGCCTGAGGGATGGACTGACTATGCTTCTGTGCATTCTCTGTGTGTGTGTTATGTGCTATTAGTATATCTGCTTGATATAATTGGCATAAACGTTCATGAGCATGCATTTGGGACTTTGAAGCACTAGACTTCCGATATTGAGACTGATCAACTTAATATCGATTGTTGGGTGTGTATAGGAACCAGATGGCGCCTCGTGGACGCGGTAGAGGTAGTGCGAGAGGTCGTACGAATGCTCGTGCACCGGAGAATAATCCTAATGACCCGGTGAACTTTATGGCTGCGTTGGAGAACATGGCTGCTGCTATGCAAGCCACTGCTGAGGCTCTTGGTCAACAGATGAACAACCATGGTAATGATGGAGGTGGAGTTCAGGGTCCGATGACCTTGGCAAACTTTTTGAAGGTTAATCCGCCTAAGTTCAAGGGAACTACTAGCCCGACTGAGGCTGATACATGGTTTCAGGCTATAGAGCGAGCATTACAAGCACAAGTGGTACCTGAAGGACAGCGTGTCGAGTTTGCCACTTATATGCTCACCGGTGAGGCGTCGCATTGGTGGCAAGGCATCCGACGTCTTCTGCAGCAGGGTGATGACTATATCACCTGGAATGTCTTTCAAGAAGAGTTCTATAAGAAGTACTTTCCGACTTCTGCTAGGACGGCTAAGGAACTTGAATTGTTACAGCTGAAGCAGGGTACTATGTCCATATCAGAGTATACTGACAAGTTTGAGGAGCTGTTCAGGTTCTCTCGTATGTGCCAAGGGACTCCGGTGGAATATGAGGATGGAAGTGTGTTAAGTATGAAGGAGGACTCCGGAGTGATATCTTCAGTTCAGTAGGACCAATGGAGATTAGGACTTTCTCCGAATTAGTGAACAAGTGTAGGGTTGCTGAGGAGTGTGTGAAAAGGGCAACCGCTGAGAAAGGGAGTCACAAAGGTTCATTTCCACAGAACCGAGGGAAGGGCTTTGCACCTAGAGGTCCGTCTTTCAAGAGGGGGAGCTCTTTCAGGAGGCCCAACAACAACAACAATTTCCAAGGGAAGAAGTTTGGGAAGCAACCTCAGAATGAACAAGCTTGTACTAGGTGTGGGAGTCACCATCCGGGAGTACCATGCAAGGCCGGATGGGGTTTGTGCTACAATTGCGGAAAGGCGGGGCATAAAGCCGCAAGTTGTCCAGAGAAGCAAAAGCAAGGTGCTGGGAAAGCACAACAGACGGGTCGGGTGTTCACCACCTCAGCTGTGGGTGCAGAGGGATCCGAGACACTCATTCGAGGTAACTGTGAAATGGCTGGTCAAACTTTAAATGCTTTATTTGATTCGGGAGCATCGCATTCATTCGTTGCATTTGAGAAAGCCCATGAGTTAGGGTTGAAGATCGTAACCTTAGGTTATGACTTAAAAGTGTATAATGCTACCATGAAGCTATGGTAACTAGACTAGGATGCCCGAAAGTTTCGTTTAGGTTCAAGCAGCGTGATTTTGTCCATAATCTAATCTGCTTACCGATGATCGGTCTTGATCTTATCTTGGGATTGGACTGGTTATCCGAAAACCATGTCCTGCTTGATTGTTCTACCAAGTCGGTGTACTTTATGCCGGAGGATACAGAAGGGCCGGTTGTGGTGAATAATTATTACTTGAATTCAATGATGGTGAACTGTTCTGGAACCGAATGTCAGGGTATCCTGTTGTTAACCGCGGGTGTTTCGGGTGATGATCAAAGGTTGGATCAGATTCCGGTAGTGTGTGAGTTTCCGGAAGTGTTTCCCGATGATATTGAGGAATTTCCACCTAACCGAGAGGTCGAGTTTGCTATTGAATTGGTGCCTGGGGCGGGACCAATCTCAAGTGCTCCTTATAGGATGTCACCGTTAGAGATGGCCGAGCTAAAGTCTCAGTTAGAGGAATTGTTGGGTAAGAACTTTATCCGACCAAGTGTTTCCCCGTGGGGAGCTCCAGTGTTACTGGTAAAGAAGAAAGATGGAAGTATGCGACTCTGTGTGGATTACAGGCAGCTGAACAAGGTCACCATAAAGAATAAGTACCCATTGCCGAGGATTGATGATCTCATGGATCAGTTACAAGGAGCTGGGGTTTTCTCTAAGATTGATTTGCGATCCGGTTATCACCAGATAAGGGTGAGGGGTGAGGATATCCCTAAGACCGCTTTCAGGACTCGTTATGGTCATTACGAGTACACTGTAATGTCCTTTGGGTTGACGAACGCTCCTGCAGTATTCATGGATTACATGAATAGAGTATTCCGTCCGTTTTTGGATAAATTCGTTGTTGTCTTCATTGACGACATACTGATTTACTCCAAGACTGAAGAAGAGCATGCGGAACACCTGAGGACCATGTTGCAGATTCTAAAGGAGAAGAAACTCTATGCGAAACTGTCTAAGTGTGAGTTTTGGAAGGATAAGGTAAAGTTTTTGGGTCACGTGGTGAGTAAGAAGGGAATAGCCGTAGATCCAACCAAGGTAGAAGCTGTGATGGATTGGAAGCAACCAACCACAGTAACTGAGATAAGGAGTTTTCTGGGTTTAGCGGGCTATTACCGAAGGTTCATCAAAGGCTTTTCGCAATTAGCTTTGCCGTTGACAAAGTTAACTCGCAAAGACACTCCGTTTGTTTGGACTCCTGAGTGCGAGGAGAGCTTTCAGACATTGAAGAAAAAGTTGACCACTGCACCTGTGTTAGTGTTACCTGAGCCGAACGAGCCTTTTGAGGTGTACTGTGATGCATCGTTAAAGGGTCTAGGGTGTGTGCTGATGCAGCATCATAATGTGGTGGCGTATGCCTCACGACAATTAAGACCTCATGAAGTTAGTTACCCTACGCACGATCTGGAACTCGCTGCGGTCGTGTTTGCCTTGAAGGTGTGGAGGCATTATCTCTATGGGGTTAAGTTCCAAGTCTTCTCCGATCACAAGAGTTTGAAATACCTCTTTGATCAGAAAGAGCTTAATATGAGGCAAAGGAGGTGGATGGAATTGTTGAAAGACTACGACTTTGAGTTGAATTACCATCCGGGAAAAGCGAATATAGTGGCGGATGCGTTAAGTCGGAAGTCGTTATATGCGTCTTGGATGATGCTTCAAGAGGAGAAGTTGCTCAAGGGATTCGAAAGTCTAAAAATTGGTGCTCGAGAAGTATCTGGAACTTTGTGTTTGAGCCGATTAGAAATCTCGAGTGACTTTAAGTCCGAACTCCTAAGGGTTCATGAAAATGATGAAGCGTTATGGAAGGTGTTACCGGCTATTGAGAAAGGAAAACAGTGGAGAGTTTCGGAAGAAAAAGATGGGTTATGGAGATTCAAGGGTAGGATCATTGTGCCAGATGTTGGTACTTTGAGGCAAGATATCTTAAAGGAGGCATACAAAAGCGTATTCTCCATTCACCCGGGAAGTACTAAGATGTACCATGATTTAAAGGCGATGTTTTGGTGGCCGGGTATGAGAATGATGTGGCGGAATATGTTTCAAAGTGCTTAAGTTGTCAAAAGGTAAAGATTGAACATCAAAGACCTTCCGGGATGTTGCAACCTTTAGAGGTTCCGCAATGGAAGTGGGAAAGTATTGCAATGGACTTTGTGTCGGGATTGCCAAGGACTAGGACTGGTTTTGATGCTATCTGGGTGATTGAGGACCGACTAACGAAGTCATCTCACTTTTTGCCCATTCGGATGACTTACACCCTTGAGGAGCTAGCACGGTTATACATAAAGGAGATTGTGAGACTCCATGGTGTACCTGCTACTATAATCTCTGATAGAGATCCTCGTTTCACTTCGAGGTTCTGGGGTGCATTTTAGAAAGCTTTTGGAACCCGATTAAGCTTGAGTACAGCTTACCATCCTCAAACAGATGGTCAATCTGAGAGGACGATCCAAACATTAGAGGATATGTTGAGAGCTTGTGTTTTGGACCAACCGGCGAGTTGGGATCGGTATATGCCGTTAGTGGAGTTTGCATACAATAATAGTTACCATGCGAGCATTAGAATGGCTCCGTATGAGGCTTTGTATGGGAGAAAATGTCAATCTCCACTATGTTGGTATGAAGCTGGAGAGAAAGGCTTGTTGGGGCCAGAAATGATAGCTGAAACCACTGAACAAGTCAAGAAAATCCGAGACAGGATGCTTACGGTGCAAAGTCGCCAAAAGAGTTACGCCGATCAGAGGCGGAAGCCCTTGGAATTTGAGGAAGGAGATCATGTTTTCCTGAAAGTTACTCCGACCACAGGAGTAGGTAGAGCGATTAAAGAAAAGAAGTTGAATCCTCGATACATTGGTCCATTTCAGACCTTGGAGAGGATTGGGCCAGTGGCGTATCGGGTGGCTTTACCACCCCATCTTTCAAACCTGCACGACGTATTTCACGTGTCGCAGCTTCGAAAGTACACTCCTGATGCTAGCCATGTGTTAGAACCCGAATCAGTTCAGTTAAGAGAATATTTGACGCTTCCAGTGGCTCCAGTCAGAATTGATGATACTAGTATCAAACGGTTGCGTGGAAAGGAGGTTTCATTAGTCAAAGTGGCTTGGAGTCGAGGCGATGTTGAGGAACACACTTGGGAACTTCAGTCGGAGACGCGAACGGATTATCCGCACTTATTCTCAGGTAATTGAATTTGAATTTTGTGGGCAAAATTCCCAATTAGGTGGGTAGAATGTAAGACCCAGTTAATTAACGACTAATTAACCCATAAATGAGAATTTATTCTAGAAAGCCAAAAATGATATTTTTATGGCTTAATATGATAGAGGAAATTGAGACGAGAATTTCGGTACCAATTTTATAGAATTCGGACCAAGATTGGACCGAACGGGCCAAACCGGACCAACCGGACCCAAAGTGGGCCCTTGGCCCAACATAACTAAACCAAAACCCTAGTTTTCAGCACTCTCTCTCCTCACAACACACTCAAACACGCTGAAATTGAAGAGAGGGGAGGAAGAACACTCTCTCAAGTTCTTTCTCTCACTTGATCTTCAAACCACCATAACTTTTGATCTAGAGCTCCGATTGCCGCTCCGTTTGCGGCCACGCGTTCACCGCGGAGAGCTCTACAAAACCCATACAACTAATCTTGAGGTAAGCCACGTGTTTCTGTTCGAAATTCCAGCCCTTGATTTCGAGTTTCATGAGCAAAAATGTTGAGATTTTGGGTTCTTTGATGTTATAGGACCCAACTCTCTTGAAGGAGAAGGTTAATCTTATTTCCTTGGACCTTGGGTGTGGTAAGATTCTTAACCCTAGTGTAATTTGTTGTTCTATGAGGTTTGGGCATTGAGATGTTGTGTATGGGTATGATGATTGTGGCTCAGGTTGTGTATATGTGAATATTGGAGCTTGATTGGTGATTTTGGAAAGCTTGGAAGAGGGTTTTGTGTGACAAAATCTGTTCTTGGAGGTGTTGAGACCTTGAGAGCTTGAGGACAAGTGGTTTGGAAGTGCTCCGGTTGAGCTTGGGAAATCGGCTAAGGTATGGTTTTAGTTTCCCGTATCTAATATGTAATGTGGTAGGAAATACTTAGGCTAGAGGCCCTAAGATAGGCATTGAATTGTTGGTGTTGTTGAATGGTTGAAATATATGATGTGTTCATATATGTGATTATGAATATTGATGCCTTGATTGTGTGAAATATGAGAAATGCATGTTGTGATATATGCTTGATGGATGATTGAGGTTGAATTGATGGGTGGTACCATGTTGATGGTGAGTATGATGTTGATTATGTATAATGATGGTTAATTGGAAATGGTATTATTGGAAATTGGGATGAGGAAGGATGTATGACATGATATTGTGTTTGTCCTTTAGCCATTTGATTGAGAAGTGTTAAAATGGTTGGATGTGGTTTTGGAAACCTTGGTAAAGTGTCAATGTGTGAGTTGAGGATGTCTTGTTGTTGATTTTGGTACATTTTGAATGATTTCAAAGAGAAGGATTGAAATTGGCATGTTTGATTGATTTTGAAAAGAGTTGAAAGTGGCTTGTTTTGAAAATGGCACCTTGTGGTTTTGTATGAAAACATGGTTTTTGGGCATACTTTGACGGGACATAACTTGGACTACGGATCTCTGATTTGTGCCAAATCTGTTTAGAAATGAAATTGGATCCAGGATGTCCATGCCGTTCGAAGAACGAGTGAAAAACGATTTAAAATGAGGAAGTTATGTCCGTCGGAAGATTGGGGTTTGAATCTGTAAATTCTGCAGCTTTTAACTTAGAAAATTTTTAGCAGAATGACCCCTCGCGCATAGGCGCACTTGGTGCGTACGCGCCGTTCTTCGAGAAAGCGCCATCCACGCGTGCGCGTGGAGTGCGCGTACGCGTGGACCTGTTTTCATCCCAAAGTTGATTTTTGAGTTTTAAAAGCCAAATTTCATACTTCTAAGCCTCCGATCTCACCACTTATGTCTTAAATCATTATGATATGCCTAGCATGAGAAAAAGGGCTAGTGAATGTGGTAACTTGCGAGTGAAGCAAGGGAAAAATGAATGATCATTGAGGATCAAAGATGATTATGTGAGATGCGGAGAATGGCGGTGGAAGTGCTTGTTGTGCCATGGGCCGAAGGGCCGTAATTGTTAATGAATTGGCTGGTTATGGATTTAACCGTGAGCCGGATGGCTAGATTATTGCCGTGTTACGGCGGAGCCATGTTTATGGCCAAGTATAAATGCATATATGATGTTGATTGAATTGTGAAGGTTTGCACTTCCACCATTGGAGATGAGGGTTTCCCTGGGTAGTAGCAATGGCTAGCCACCATGTGCTCCAGGTTGAGACTCGAAGCTCTTTTGACCCTATGTCGTAAGTGTGGCCGGGCACTGTGAAAGGCCCGGATGAGCTCGCCCCCATAAATATTCACCAGTGATGGTGATGGATAAATATTCACCAGTGAGGGTGATGGATATGGATCATGATTATGATCAAGTTTATGATGAGTATAACTCGAGTTGGGGATGCACGACAGAGGGACAGTCCAATGGCTAGCTACCAAGACTTGTCGGGTTGGCTCTATAACCGACAGATGATATCATCAGCCACTAGGGACAGGCATTCATCATATGCATACTATGTGAATTGTTTGAGATTGCCTATTTGACTGCATATTACTTGCTAATTGTCTAAATGTCTTAACTGCTCCTATTTGTATATTCTTTGTCTGATATAACTGTGTTTGCTATAATATACTCCTGCTGGTGGTTGGGAGGTTTGAAGGAATTGGAAAGGGAAGTATTAGTTAGACTGAAGAATCTTTAGTCAGATACCCTTATATGGTTTAGCTTGTTTATAAGCTTTGATATTATCTGGAGGAAGTTCTAGGATTGCCTTTGGCTTTCCTCTATTATTATGTATTATATATGTGGAAGCTGTTACCGTGCTGGGGACCTCTGGTTCTCACCCATGCGGATTTTGTGGTTTTCAGATGCAGGACGCGAGGCTTCTCGTTGAGGCATGCTGGAGACTTCTGGATTAGTGAAGATCCTTTGTTCTCGGGACTCTGTTTTGGGTTATATATCTTGTTTAGATACTTTTATCTCCATTAAATAATACAAACTGTGATGACTCCTTCTAGAGGGGATTTTTGGAGAATAGGTTTTCTGTATTTGTGTCCCTTTGGGTTTCCTTATTTTATTATATGTATATATTATTATGCTCGGACCGGTTATCTTCGCAGCTGGATTTTGAGTCTTGATATTCCCGTTTTTGACACTCTTTATATATATGATCTTGCGTTAGCTTATCCTTTGCTCGTTACGTTATCGATCGGAGTGTTGCGCGTTCGAGTTACGTTTTTTGTTTACCCCTTTTTCTACAAAGGCTCCTAGTTATAATCAATTATTCATACTACTATACGTACTAAATTTTTGTTTTAGAGGTCGTAATACCTTGCCATCTCTGAATTATGACTTAAGCATAAGACTCTGTATGGTAGGGTGTTACACTAATCATCTCCATAGGAACCAAATCCATATCCACT
Organism: Arachis hypogaea; assembly: GCF_003086295.3. Lineage (NCBI taxonomy): Eukaryota > Viridiplantae > Streptophyta > Magnoliopsida > Fabales > Fabaceae > Arachis > Arachis hypogaea. The sequence continues at coordinate 30,175,378 of NC_092046.1, forward strand.
TTATCACCATCCATATGAGTTTTATGAATAACCACCCTTTGAATTACAATCATTCCAACATCCTTACTCCTATAGTCCTTTTGAAATACCACCTCCCATGCACCATGACTTTCTTCAATACAATTAATCCTCTTTTTCACTACAACCCTCAATAGAAGAAGCCTTTCAACCGTTGATACAAAAATAAAAAGAGTTTTAATCTATTTTTCAAAGACGAGACGAGCAACTAAATCATCTTAAGGGGTTAATGGACCGGATTGTCGCAAGCATACTTACCCTCTCTTCGCTTGTACGACTAATGAACGAATGCTCAAAAATAGATCCAACCGAAGAAAGTGGTATGGAAGAAAGCTTGAAATCTCAAATGAGAAAAGAGGAGTCGAGGAGTAATTTACAACAAGAGAAAGAGCATGAGTGCATTAAATCAGAAGGAGTAGTTAAAAACTTAGGAGAAGTTGAGCAAAGAACAAACTTTACCATTGAGGACGATTCTACACCATCCAATGATCTTGATGAGTTTGTTAAACCTTCTTCCATGAGATGTGAAAGCGATGTTGAGGAAGAATGTGCACAACCTCCAATACACACTTTGAGCAATGAAAAATATGGAGAAGATATCAGCAATTAAGAGGTGGAAGTCATCGTGTAAGAATCTAAAAGAATGACACCGTTTCGAATACAAATTGAGTGGGTAAATCTTTTTTCCATGAATTTCATTATCGATCCACATCAGTATGCTCTTTTGAAAACGGATGACCAACTTATGATTCTTCTTGGAATATTAAATGGTGGAGCATTGGATGTTGATTTGCAAAAAAGGCCAAAGTTTATAAAAGGTAACAACTCAAACTTAGGAGTTTAAAGATAGTGAAAGTCCCATACAAAAGAATTATGGCTAAGACATGGAGTTTAAAAAAGAATTTAGGGTCTTGTCCTCTATAAGAGAAGCATAATAAGATACAAGAAGATAAATTACCTTACAGAATTTGAAATTTTGGAATACACGTAAATAAAAAATTGAAAAATAGAGAATCTTATTAAAGAAATTTAAAAAAATTAATGAATTTCAAATCACAAAGAAATCTTACATGTAGGGAGTAATGGTAAATGTTCCATTGTGAGAACTGGAACAATATTGTGACCTTGTTCAGTTGGATTGAAATATAAATTATGTAAGTTAATGTTAAAACGAAAACAAAGAACTAAAAACATTGCACACCACACAAATTATGTAGTTGAGTACATAAATATTATACCATAACATGAATACATATATTAATTAACAACATTAGAACAAGATCAATATTTGACTTCTTTATCTTTACTCTCTTCTACAATCTAAAGATCTAGAATTCAAGAATTATAACATAAGACATATAAGTAGAGAAAAAATTAAAAGGCATGTACAAAATTTACACAAATTTAAAAGAGACTATTGAATGAAAAGACATTAGAAATATAATTATTTATGTTAAAAGATTGAAAGAGTATTTTGCAGATTGAAAGATCAAGATAATTCTTCTTCTAATCAAACCAAGTCATTTGACTCTCGATGAAATGATTGAGAAAAACAAAGACATAATGGACAAAGAGCTTATTGATGCTTTCAAAATGTGAGTTTCTCAATGTTTGTAACTCTGATATCATGAGTTAGTTCACTTTGTCTAATACATTTTCATTTCAGTATTTTTGTTGTTATGCATTGCTTTTTTATCAAACTCTTTTTATATTATATTTGTTCAATTTTGGTTTTCTTGTCTTGCAAGTTAGTGAGCTAGGAATACTATATTATGAAATCATTTTAATCAAAAGTTTAAATCGATAAGAGGAGACAAATAAATAATTATATTTCTAACATTCTTAAATCCAAATTTAAAGATGAAAATTCATAAATTCAATACTAATAAAAAAACCAATATCAACAAGACACAATAGGAATGATAATAATATTTTATAAAAATAAAAAATTAGTTACTAAATTATTTATTGTATATTTGTATATATTTATTTATATATATAATTTTATAAATTTTCTAACAAAACAATTTATCATCAAATTATATTTATCATAATAGAATAATTATTTTTTTTCATAAATACCAAATATATGAATCTCTATGCAGTATCTGACAAATAGTTTATTTTAATTTTTTTTTATAGATAAACTGGGTAATTTCCAATCCTATATATCATAACATCACAACATACTCACCCACACAATTTTAAAGAATTTTATTCAATACTTGGTATATTCGTCAAGATTCAAACCCAAATACAATATATTAAGAAGTATATGATTTACCATTTGAACTAACGCCTCCGCTAAGACGTATAGTAAACATAGCAACATGCTTAGCTTGTTATGGTTGTAAGACTCTGGATTTTTAAAATTAAATAATAAATTACTTATGATTTATTATATTCATTTAAGATTATATTTTTAGAGATCTTTATGTATAAGTTGGATAATTTCTTATTTATAATTTAGAGCTTTAATAATTGAACAATAATGAGAATTTTATGTGCTTTAATTTGAATATTAAGCTTTTGAATCTTATTTTATAAATAAAAGAGAATTAATTTAATTATCTTTAATTTTTATTGAATTAGTATTTATTTGAAAATAAATTTACAAGTTGATAATAAAATGGTATTTCAAAAATGGTTATTTTATATTTAATTCGGTTTTAAATTATTACTCTATCTTTTTATTTTTATTAAAATTACTACACTACCTTAACCCCAAAATCTCCAAAACAAACCCTAATTTACACTACCCAAACCCTAACCTAACCCTAAAACATACTACACTCACCTTGCCCCCTTATTCCCGCCGCCACCATTTCCTACACACACCCCCACGCACGATAAAGAAAAGAGAAAGGGTAAGAGAGAAATGGGGAAGAGAAGAAGAGGGGGGAAGGCGACGGTACCGGCAAGGGGATGCCGCCATTGCCAAGTCGTCATCGCGGATGAGAGGGAGAGATGCATTAGAGAGAGGGAGAGAGAGGGTCCACGAAGGAGAGAGAGGGATCTCACGAGGAAGCTGCCACCACCAAAGCTGGGTTCGTAACCGCGTTGGAGCACGCGTCACCGTCGTATCGCCGCTGTCACTGAGAGGAAGCCCATTGTTGTTGGATCTGTCGCCATCACCATGCACGTAATTTCCAGGAGAGGAGCATAACGCGATGGAGGGGAGGACACTCGTCGCCGCCACCATTGGGTCCCGTCGCTGTCAGATTCGTCACCGCTACTGCATCGTTGTCGATGAAGCTTCTGTCGCCATCGTCGGAGCTTCACGCCGCTGAAAATCGTCGCTGGAGCCCCTGTCTTCTTGGAAGCATTTTTGTTCTCAAAACCATTGAAATAAGTATTTTGTTCTAAGTTGTTAAAGGTTCTGAGGTTTTGGTAACATAGGGCTGAGTTCTAGTTCTTGCATGCTGAATTTTATGGTTGTTTCATGCGACATTAAACTGCTGCCTTGTCACCGGAACTACCACTGCTCCGTTCTCTCGCTTATTCATAAGTACGATAAGCTATTCCTTGTTCTGAATCCTTTTAGTTGCTATTCTGTTATATATTACTAAGGTTCTTGCAACGTTAATATCTCAGGGTCGAGTTTCTGTTGTGAGTGGTGCTTTTGTGGCTGTTGTTGCTATGGAAAATAGTCGGATTCAATGCCGTTGATTGCGGGCCGAGAAAAAAGGGTTTTTAGACACGTTAGTTTTGTAGTTTTGACTATTTGAGGTAGGGTTTTATTTAAAATTTATTTTATATTACGAAATTGTTATAAATTGATATTGATGTGAAATATATATATATTTGGTGATTATGTGAGTCTTATAGATTGACTGGTTTGTTTTAGATAAATATGACTGTTTACTTAGTTGAACTATTGATTGCTTGAGTCAACTTGCAGTTGTTGATAAAAAAATTTAATTTAAAAAGCTGATTCGAATGTTTATAATGAAAAGTGGTTTTATATTAGAATTTGGAGTTATATATATATATATTTTGAGAAATGGTTTTGTTTTGGAAATCTGATTTATACATATATTTATATTGAGGAATGATTTAGTTTTGAAACTATTGAGAATGATTATGAAATGTGGTTTTGATGAACCCGTAAGGGTGATAAAAGTCTAGGTTTTAGGGAAGGTGTCGCCGAAATTTTTATAAGTGTTTTAAATAACATTTAATAATGAGAATCAAATTGTTTTTAGTTTGATTAATTATGAAAAGAACTATGTTTTTTGGGGTGCTTTAAGTGAAAAATAAAGTGATGAAAATGAGTATTTAAAAATAAACGATTTTTGAGACTTTGAAAAAAACTTTTGAGCTTGAAAAGAAGTTAAAGTTGATTTATTTGAAAAGGAGTAAAAATATAATGAATTTCGAGACTTTTGAAAATGTCTCAAACTTAAAAGTGAAGTTGGAAATTATTTTGAAAAAACTTGGTTAAATCGAAAGTGAGTTTATTTGATTGATTCTTAAGGAGTTATGATTTAAGAATTTTAATGAAATTAAAGTAATGAGTTCTATAATTTTGTTAATTCAAGAAATTATTTTTATAATTTATCTCATTTAATTTTGAGACGACGGTTGGAGACCGTGGGAATACTTTAAATTGGGATTTTGATTCATGAAAAATTTTTATAAGTTTTGTTAAAAGAAGAAATTGGTTGTCACTCTCCTAAAGTTTAGAGACTTCGCCGTTGGGTTTAATTAACAAATCTTGATTTAAAGTACTTAAGTGATTAATACAAGAAAAATGCTTTATGCCGTTTCAATTAGTATTGTAATTGGTAAATATAATGATTTGAATCTTCTGAAAGAAATTTAGACTGGAAGTGGTTATGGTTTTAAAAGAAGATGATTTGAGCAAAAGTGATTCTTGGCATGATATAAATTAAATGTATTTTATTATTGAAAGTGAATGGGTCAAGAATGATTTCAAATTGGGGTAAAGATGAGTATAAAAATTTATATTGAGTTGAGTATGAGTTTGAGTTTGATTGAGATTGAAAAGTGCGTCGGGTACTATGTTCCAAGAGTGTGCGTAGGCACTATATCCCAGTTGTATATGTCAGAAGTGCGACTCCAGTGAGATAGTGGAAGGAAATGATCCCCTTCTTTATTCCTTCTGAAAATGTAAGATCGCCTCCGATCCAGAGAGACAGTGAAAGGTTTGGATCCCCTTCCTGATTCCTCTTGGATATGTATAACAACTCGAACAAGGGTTGTTTGGTTAATCTCACTTGTTTGTGGTTCTTTTTGTTTTTGCAAGGTAGTAGGACACTAATCCCTTGATCCGTATGGCACGGCCTCACAGGGGAAGGTGGTAGGGCACTTTTTCTGGATTTATCCCCTTGATGTTTGCCTCTAAGAAAAGGTGGTAAGGTACTAAATCTGAATTATATACCTCTTGGGAATGCGCAATCAGAGAGACAATATCCGAGTTAGCTATCGGATGTGTCAGGTTCTGACAGCGTAAGTGACATATGAGCTCACGGCCATTAAGACATGCATACATCATGTGCATCTATGCGATATTGTTTGGGTGTGCATATTATACACTTGGTTTGCCTATATAAATAATTTTGTTTACTGTTAATTTCTATACTTGATGTAATTACTCTTGATTATGTTTGAACTTCATTACTTGTGATTATGACTGATTGGTTGGATTGTGATGAGTTGGATGCTGATTGAGTTGCTTGGGTCAGAGGCCATGATTGAGTATGTGATGGGCCGAAAATCGTGATTGGTTTGTATTTGAGGTTTAGCAAAGTATGAAAAATTAAATTAGTTCAACATAGACTTAATGGACCTATACTTTGAACAGGCTAGTCATTCATATAGTTTAAGTAACTTTTAAGATTTTTATAAGAAAAATATGAGTTTTGTATTTCGGATAATCAAATAATAGTTTTTCGAAAAGGTTTGGATTTTGAATGATTAACAGTTGGTTTTCAAAAAGGATTCATAAGACGAGTGATGAGCATTGGGATTGAAAACAGTTTTCTTTTTAAATATCTTCTTATGACAATTCTAAAATTCTTCTGTTGAGACCGTATGGTTAGGTTCTCACCTATCTACAGACTTTTCTTTTCAAAAAATGAAAAAAAAAAACTTGTAAGAGATCCTTATATTTTTTCTTATGCGATATTGTTGTATTAATTTAGTTATTATTTTTTCTCCATATATATATATACAAAGTGTTGTGATTGATTTTGTATGTATGTATTTATGTTTTTAAGAAAAAAATATTTTTGGTTTTTTTTAAAAAAAATAATAATACAATTTCATATTAAAAACTTCTATTTTATTATTAAGTGTATAAAAGTTGAGATAATATTCTCGCTATTAGAATAGCTTACCCAAAAGCATGATATTCTAACGGTAAAAATATTAGCATGATAGTATATTTGGGGTACCTAGCTAACAACAAATAATTAAATAAATGAATAGGTGTTGCAAATAATAATTATTCCCGCCTACTATAGGTTGGTCATGCACTGCTGCACTAAGCTGTTTCTTCATCAATTCATGTCGTTTAAAAGCTAGTCACTGTTTTTAATTTATCCGAAGCATTAATTGACCTAATAAATTTAATAAAGTTGTTTTATTTTTTACTTTGAGATCGGGTTTGGCTACAGTTGGACCAATTGAGACATGGGAGCTAAAGAATAAGTAATAATCTATTAAGAATTTAGCTATCTTATAGTTTGAGTACACTTTAAAAATTAAAATTAACAATAGAAATTTTTTTATTTTAAAAACATTTAATATATTAAAAATATAAAAGAATTTATCTTTAACTTTAATAGTTTTTAATAAAACATTTTTTTCCAGTACTCTTAAAATATATCCTTATAGCATACATTAACACAACTCATCTACTAATAATTGGAAAATCACAGAATAAAGATGTTATTATTTTTCAGAGAATTTTTTAAGATAATTTATAACTTATAGAGAAAATATAATTTATAAATTTTTTTTATTTTTTTCTTAATTGAAACATAAATTTAGTGAATGAAATATTTATCTATGTTAGAAAATTATAATTTGTAACGGAGATGATACAAGCTTAAATTAAAATTCCAATTTATTCTAAGAAGATATAATCTTATATATATATATATATATATATATATATATATATATATATATATATATATATATATATATATATATCCACTCAGCTTGATGACCTTATATAACTTTAAAAACTATAAAGTTGATCCAAACACAAAACGGATACACGTAGGTGTGTTTCATTTAGTATTTGAGACACAGAAAATACGTGTAATTTTTTTGAATTTCATAATTTTTTGTTTAGCTAATTTTTTTTAATTAAGTAAATATGATTCTGTATTTTAAGTCTTGTTAATTAGAAATAATAAATTGTAGTTTGTGTTTGATTATTAGATTGGATAAGTAATTAAAAAATTTTTTTATGTTAATTTTATCATTTAATCTTATTTATAATAAAAAATATAAAAAATAATCATTAAAATTTTTGCATTTGTTTTTTTTATACCTACACTTTACAAACAAATATTTTTTTATACTATTATTTTCAGTATTTTCTTCTAAGTAAATTTGTTACCAATTTTTTATTTATTTTTCTTGTTCATACTATAAATGTTATTGTATGTTTTTGTTTAGAATTTTTTTTTTGATGTTTTCTGATGTATATATTGTTGGATTTTTTAATGAAGTTCTTAACACTCATTGTTCACATAAATTTTATTAATTATTTTTATTGATACATATTTTTTTTATGAACTTTGTTATCTTTTTATTTAATTTTGTATAATTTTTATTACATATTCTTGAATTGGTATGTATTTTATTTATTATTGTTATTTTTTGATAATATAAATTATTGATTTCATTAGGAAGACTAAACTAAATACAAAAATAATACTAAAAAAGAATGTATTTTAGAAATTTTTTTGTCAATTGCTAAATCTTTCGAATACTGAATTGATAGTATATAAATAAATTTTAATAATATAAATCTTAAATATTATACTTAAATTTTAATAATATAAAAATAAAATATTAACAAAAATAATTGGCTAATATTTATTTTTATGTAATTATTTATTTTTGAAGATGCGAAAGTCGAAACCTTCAAACAATAAGCAAATAAATAAGTATACAGAAATTTTGATTAAGGTATATGATGCACGGACAATGACACGAAAATGGGATACAATATGACATGGAATACATAAATATACAAATTTTAAAATCTCATAAAATACGAAGACATGACATATATATAAATATAAAGTATTTTTTAGATAAATTACAATGAATTTTTGATATTTTATTAGTATTAAAATAAAAAATAAATTTTTAACTGTTTTTAATGTCTTTTTTTAATTATATAAAATTATTTAAAATATTTTTTATTTAATAAATAATTATATATATTATTTCTAAACTCATTTCAATAATACATGTTAAGAATAAGACTAGATATACTGACACGTGATAGTATTTAGGTATTGTGTCTAAGTATGTCCGGAAAAAAATTTTTTATTTTTTATTAACATATGGTTGGACACAATAAATACGCATGTCAAACAAATGTCGATGAATATTGTTTTTGAAATATATCTTAGGCAGATATAATAATTCAACAAAATATCTGTATTTTATAGATATATAGAAGGTTAAATTTGGGTATTAAACCTCAGCATTCATGTAGTAGTATTGCTCTTTTAATAAACACGTGACCTTTATTATTAATGTCAATTTAATTTTCGATAAGGTACTGGTGAAACATTGTTAAACGTTGTTGGCATTTACCCCCAACATAGGAAGGAACCCTCCCACCAATTCAGAGCGACGAAACCAAAGTTGCTTTCGGCTTTAATTTAAAAAGGTCCATGTAACCCATATTTTAAGGTAGGCTAATTGTAGGGGCAGAGTTTAGTTCAGATAAGGGGATATGACCCCCTAATTTTTTATAAAAAAATTAGTAATATTTTTTTAAAAGATAAAAAATAGTTTAATTGACTTAAATACTTTACTATGACTTAAAGTATCTAATAAGTTCAATAAACAATATTTTCTCTATTTTTAAATTTAAATATAAAAAATTAGATATTTTTTATTTATTTAATTTAATATTATTTTATATTTTACTGTTTAATTAATTTAATTTTTTATATGATAAAAAATAATTTAATAAATATTATAAATTTTAATATTTGTCCTTCTAACTTCTTCCTTATATATTTTACAGGATATATATTCAAATTTTATATAAAATAATAATGAAAAATTAAAGAATTGATGCATTTTTTAAGAGGAAGGCTAATATTTAAGAAGGAGAACATATAACTTTTACAATATCAACACCTGTAGAACGATAGTTCTTCTACTTTAATGAATCACGAAAAAAGTGAGATACAACCTTTAAAAGTTCAAAAAACTACGTCTGATGAGTTTAACCTTAATTTTTTGGAACGAGACCCTGGAAAACGGCTTTAAATTTGGCAATATCACCCAAATCAGAGAGATGAGATTAGACGAGCTTATCTTAAATGGGGTTCATATCAAAAGCATCTTTGATAATTATCCTATATCTGGCCCCCAAAATTTTATTTCAAATTCCGCCACTGGCTAATTGGTTAACAAAAAATTTTACATGCACACAAAAAATTCATTACTAAATTTATCAGTATATATTTATATATAAATAATATGTTATTTAATTTATTTTTAATATTATTTTTTTTTGAATTTTATTTTTTATATCTCGATAAAAGGTATCGACCAAATTTATATTAAGATCTCAATTCAAAAAATATTTTTTTATTGTAGGTTATTCTTATGATTTAGAGATTGTACCTAATAAAAAAGATAAAAATAATAATAACAATTATAGAAAAATAGAAATAAAAAGAATAAGTACAAAAAAAATAAAAAAATTAAAAATTACAACACTTATATTAAAATGTTTAGAAATTAACAAAAGCTTAATAAAAATAATAAAATTTAAATAAGAGAAAGAAAAAAACAAAATTAAAATGACTAAAATAAAATAAAATTTTTCTTATTTACATGGACTCGTGACTCACAGGAACAGAGACCCGGGTATAGAAAGAGGGGGCACCCCTAGAAAATTTAAAGAAAAAAGTAATAATTTTATATAAATCAATAAATTTGTCCCACAAAAATTTATAAAATTTTATTTTGAGATTTATGTTAAAATAATTTTTTTTATTAAATTTAATGTGTAACAATATTTATTTTGTTAAATTTGATTTAATATCAAAATTAAAAATAAGTAAATAAATTAACTAAATAAAAAATTAATAAACAGTGATAACATAATTTTTTAAATCTAATCTGTAACACCCTACCATACAGAGTCTTATGCTTAAGTCATAATTCAGAGATGGCAAGGTATTACGACCTCTAAAACAAAAATTTAGTACGTATAGTAGTATGAATAATTGATTATAGCTAGGAGCCTTTGTAGAAAAAGGGGTAAACAAAAACCGTAACTCGAACGCGCAACACTCCGATCGATAACGTAACGAGCAAAGGATAAGCTAACGCAAGATCATATATATAAGGAGTGTCAAAAACGGGAATATCAAGACTCAAAATCCGGCTGCGAAGATAACCGGTCCGAGCATAATAATATATACATATAATAAAATAAGAAAACCCCAAAGGAAACCCAAAGGGACACAAGAACAAAGGAGTCATCACAGTTTGTATTATTTAATGGAGATAAAAGTATCTAAACAAGATATATAAACCAAATAGAGTCCCAAGAACAAAGGATCTTCGCTAATCCAGAAGTCTCCAGCATGCCTCAACGAGAAGCCTCGCGTCCTGCATCTGAAAACCACAAAATCCGCATGGGTGAGAACCAGAGGTCCCCAGCACGGTAACAGCTTCCACATATATAATACATAATAATAGAGGAAAGCCGAAGGCAAATCCTAGAACTTCCTCCAGATAATATCAAAGCTTATAAACAAGCTAAACCGTAAGTGGCAACTGACTAAAGATTCTTCAGTCTAACTAATACTTCCCTTTCCAATTCCTTCAGACCTCCCAACCACCAGCAGGAGTATAATATAGCAAACACAGTTATATCAGACAAGAGATTTACAAATAGAAACAGATAAGGCATTTAGGCAATTAGCAAGTAATATGCAGTCAAATAGGCAATCTCAAACAATTCGTGTAGTATGCTTATGATGCATGCCTGTCCCTAGTGGCTGATGATATCATCTGTCGGTTATAGAGCCAACCCGACAAGTCCTGGTAGCTAGCCATTGGACTGTCCCTCTGTCGTGCATCCCCAACTCGAGTTATACTCATCATAAACTTGATCATAATCATGATCCATATCCATCACCCTCACTGGTGAATATTTATCCATCACCATCACTGGTGAATATTTATGGGGGCGAGCTCATCCGGGCCTTTCACAGTGCCCGACCACACTTACGACATTGGGTTAACAGAGCTTCGAGTCTCAACCTGGAGCACATGGTGGCTAGCCATTGCTACTACCCAGGGAAACCCTCATCTCCAATGGTGGAAGTGCAAACATTCACAATTCATTCAGCAGCATATATGCATTTATACTTAGCCATAATCATGGCTCCGCCGTAACACGGCAATAATCTAGCCATCCGACTCACGGTTAAATCCATAACCGGCTAATTCATTAACAATTACGGCCATTCGGCCCATGGCATAACAAGCACTTCCACCGCCATCCTCCACATCTCACATAATCATCTTTGATCCTCATGGATCATTCATTTTTCCCTTGCTTCACTCGCAAGTTACCACATTCACTAGCCCTTTTCCTTATGCTAGGCATATCATAATGATTTAAGACATAAGTGGTGAGATTGGAGGCTTAGAAGTATGAAGTTTGGCTTTTAAAACTCAAAAATCAAATTTGGGATGAAAACAGGGCCACGCGTACGCGCACTCCACGCGCACGCGTGGATGATGCTTTCTCGAAGAACGGCGCATACGCGCCAAGTGCGCCTACGCGCGAGGGGTCATTCTGCTAAAAATTTTCTAAGTTAAAAGCTGCAGAATTCACAGATTCAACCCCCAATCTTCCGACGGTCATAACTCTCTCATTTTAAATCATTTTTCACCCGTTCTTCGAACGGCATGGACATCCCGGATCCAATTTTATTTCTAAACAGATTTGGCGTAAATCAAAGATCCGTAGTCCAAGTTATATCCCGTCAAAGTATGCCCAAAAACCATATTTTCATTCAAAACCACAAAGTGCCATTTTCAAAATAAGCCACTTTCAACTCTTTTCAAAATCAATCAAAACATGCCAATTTCAACCCTTTTCTTTGAAATCATTCAAAATGTACCAAAATCAACAACAAGCCATCCTCAACTCACACATTGACATTTTACCAAAATTTCCAAAACCACATCCAACCATTTTAACACTTCTCAATCAAATGGCTAAAGGACACACACAATATCATGTCATACATCCTTCCTCATCCCAATTTCCTATAATTCCATTTCCAATCAACCATCATTATACATAATCATCATCATCATACTCACCATTAACATGGTACCACCCATCAATTCAACCTCAATCATTCATCAAGCATATATCACAACATGCATTTTCCCATATATCACACAATCAAGGCATCAATATTCATAATCACATATATGATCACATCATATATCTCAATCATTCAACAACATCATCAATTCAATGCCTATCTTAGGGCCTCTAGCCTAGGTATTTCCTACCACATTACATATTAGATACGGGAAACCGAAACCATACCTTAGCCGATTTCCCAAGCTCAACCGGGGCACTTCCAAACCACTTGTCCACAAGCTCTCAAGGTATCAACACCTCCAAGAACAGATTTTTATCACACAAAACCCTCTTTCAAGCTTTCCAAAATCACCAATCAAGCTCCAATATTCACATATACACAACCTAAGCCACAATCATCATATCCATACACAACATCTCAATACCCAAACATCATAGAACAACAATTTACACTAGGGTTGAGAATCTTACCATACCCAAGGTTCAAGGAGACAAGATTAACCTTCTCCTTCAAGAGAGTTGGGTCCTATAACATCAAAGAACCCAAAATCTCAACATTTTTGCTCATGAAACTCGAAATCAAGGGCTGGAATTTCGAACAATAAAACGTGGCTTACCTCAAGATTAATTGTATGGGTTTTGTAGAGCTCTCCGCGGTGAACGCGTGGCCGCAAACGGAGCGGCAATCGGAGCTCTAGATCAAAAGTTATGGTGGTTTGAAGATCAAGTGAGAGAAGGAAGTTGAGAGAGTGTTCTTCCCTCCATGGCCTCCATTTCAGCGTGTTTAGTGTCTCAAATGAGGAGAGAGAGTGCTGAAAACTAGGGTTTTGGTTTAGTTTAGTTGGGCCAAGGGCCCACTTTGGGTCCGGTTGGCCCGGTTTGGCCCGTTCGGTCCAATCTTGGTCCGATTTCTATAAAATTGGTACCGAAATTCTCGTCTCAATTTCCTCTATCATATTAAGCCATAAAAATAACATTTTTGGCTTTCTAGAATAAATTCTCATTTATGGGTTAATTAGCCGTTAATTAACTGGGTCTTACATTCTACCCACCTAATTGGGAATTTTGCCCACAAAATTCAAATGCAATTACCTGAGAATAAGTGCGGATAATCCGTTTGCATCTCCGACTCAAGTTCCCAAGTGTGTTCCTCAACACCGCCTCGACTCCAAGCCACTTTGACTAATGAAACCTCTTTTCCACGCAATCGTTTAATACTAGTATCATCAATTCTGACTGGAGCCACTGGAAGCGTCAAATCTTCCCTTAACTGAACCGATTCGGGTTCTAACACATGGCTAGCATTAGGGGTGTACTTCCAAAGCTGCGACACGTGAAACACATCGTGCAGGTTCGAAAGATGAGGTGGTAGAGCCACCCGATACGCCACCGGCCCAATCCTCTCCAGGATCTGAAATGGACCAATGTATCGAGGATTCAACTTCTTTGCTTTAATCGCTCTACCTACTCCTGTGGTCGGAGTAACCTTCAGGAAAACATGATCTCCTTCCTCAAATTCCAAGGGCTTCCGCCTCTGATCGGCGTAACTCTTTTGGCGACTCTGCGCCGTAAGCATCCTGTCTCGGATTTTCTTAACTTGTTTAGTAGTCTCAGCTATCATTTCCGGCCCCAACAAGCCTTTCTCTCCAGTTTCATACCAACATAGCGGAGATTGACATTTCCTCCCATACAGTGCCTCATACGGAGCCATTCCGATGCTCGCATGGTAACTATTATTGTATGCAAACTCTACTAACGGCATATACCGATCCCAACTCGCCGGTTGGTCCAAAACACAAGCTCTCAACATATCCTCTAGTGTTTGGATCGTCCTCTCGGATTGACCATCTGTTTGAGGATGGTAAGCTGTACTCAAGCTTAATCGGGTTCCAAAAGCTTTCTGAAATGCACCCCAGAACCTCGAAGTGAAACGAGGATCTCTATCAGAGATTATAGTAGCAGGTACACCATGGAGTCTCACAATCTCCTTTATGTATAACCGAGCTAGCTCCTCAAGGGTGTAAGTCATCCGAATGGGCAAAAAGTGAGCTGACTTTGTCAGTCGGTCCACAATCACCCAGATAGCATCAAAACCAGTCCTAGGCCTTGGCAATCCCGACACAAAGTCCATTGCAATACTTTCCCACTTCCATTGCGGAATCTCTAAAGGTTGCAACATCCCAGAAGGTCTTTGATGTTCAATCTTTACCTTTTGGCAAGTTAAGCACTTTGAAACATATTCCGCCACATCATTCTTCATACCCGGCCACCAAAACATCTCCTTTAAATCATGGTACATCTTAGTACTCCCCGGGTGAATGGAGAATCCGCTTTTGTGTGCCTCCTTTAAGATATCTTGCCTCAAAGTACCAACATCCGGCACAATGATCCTACCCTTGAATCTCCATAACCCATCTTTTTCTTCCGACACTCTCCACTGTTTTCCTTGCTCGATAGCCGGTAACACCTTCCATAACGCTTCATCATTTTCATGAGCCTTTAGGAGTTCGGACTTAAAGTCACTTGAGATTTCTAATCGGCTCAAACACAAGGTTCCTGATACTTCTCGAGCACCAATTTTTAGACTCTCGAATCCCTTGAGCAACTTCTCCTCTTGAAGCATCATCCAAGATGCATATAACGACTTCCGACTTAACGCATCCGCCACTACATTTGCCTTTCCCGGATGGTAATTCAACTCAAAGTCGTAGTCATTCAATAATTCCATCCACCTCCTTTGCCTCATATTAAGCTCTTTCTGATCAAAGAGATATTTCAAGCTCTTGTGATCAGAGAAGACTTGGAACTTAACCCCATAGAGATAATGCCTCCACACCTCCAAGGCAAACACAACCACAGCGAGTTCCAAATCGTGCGTAGGGTAACTAACTTCATGAGGTCTTAACTGTCGTGAGGCATACGCCACCACATTATGATGCTGCATCAGCACGCATCCTAGACCCTTTAGTGAGGCATCACAGTACACCTCAAAAGGTTCGTTCGGCTCAGGTAACACTAACACAGGTGCAGTGGTCAACTTTTTCTTCAATGTCTGAAAGCTCTCCTCGCACTCAGGAGTCCAAACAAACGGAGTGTCTTTGCGAGTTAACTTTGTCAACGGCAAAGCTAATTGCGAAAAGCCTTTGATGAACCTTCGATAGTAGCCAGCTAAACCCAGAAAACTCCTTATCTCAGTTACTGTGGTTGGTTGCTTCCAATCCATCACAGCTTCTACCTTAGTTGGATCTACGACTATTCCCTTCTTACTCACCACGTGACCCAAAAACTTCACCTCATCCTTCCAAAACTCACACTTAGACAGTTTCGCATAGAGTTTCTTCTCCTTTAGAATCTGCAACACGGTCCTCAGGTGTTCCGCATGCTCTTCTTCAGTCTTGGAGTAAATCAGTATGTCGTCAATGAAGACAACAACGAATTTATCCAAAAACGGACGGAATACTCTATTCATGTAATCCATGAATACTGCAGGAGTGTTCGTCAACCCAAAGGACATTACAGTGTACTCGTAATGACCATAATGAGTCCTGAAAGCGGTCTTAGGGATATCCTCACCCCTCACCTTTATCTGGTGATAACCGGATCGCAAATCGATCTTAGAGAAAACCCCAGCTCCTTGTAACTGATCCATGAGATCATCAATCCTCGGCAATGGGTACTTATTCTTTATTGTAACCTTGTTCAGCTGCCTGTAATCCACACAGAGTCGCATACTTCCATCTTTCTTCTTTACCAGTAACACTGGAGCACCTCACGGGGAAACACTTGGTCGAATAAAGTTCTTACCCAACAATTCCTCTAACTGAGACTTTAGCTCGGCCATCTCTAATGGTGACATTCTATAAGGAGCACTTGAGATTGGTCCCGCCCCAGGCACCAACTCAATAGCAAACTCGACCTCTCGGTTAGGTGGAAATTCCTCAATATCATCGGGAAACACTTCTGGAAACTCACACACTACCAGAATCTGATCCAACCTTTGATCATCACCCGAAACACCCGCGGTTAACAACAGGATACCCTGACATTCGATTCCAGAACAGTTCACCATCATCGAATTCAAGTAATAATTATTCACCACAACCGACCCTTCTGTATCCTCCGGCATAAATTACACCGACTTTGTAGAACAATCAAGCAGGACATGGTTCTCAGATAACCAGTCCAATCCCAAGATAAGATCAAGACCGATCATCGATAAGCAGATTAAATTATGGACAAAATCACGCTGCTTGAACCTGAACGAAACTTTCGGGCATCCTAGCCTAGTTACCATGGCTTCATGGGTAGCATTATACACTTTTTGGTCATAACCTAAGGTTACGATCTTCAATCTTAACTCATGGGCTTTCTCGAATGCAATGAATGAATGCGATGCTCCCGAATCAAATAAAGCATTTAAAGTTTGACCAGCCATTTCACAGTTATCTCGAATGAGTGTCTCGGATCCTTCTGCACCCACAGCTGAGGTGGTGAACACCCGACCAGTCTGTTGTGCTTTCCCAGCACCTTATTTTTGCTTCTCTGGACAACTTGCGGCTTTGTGCCCCGCCTTTCCAAAATTGTAGCACAAACCCCATCCGGCCTTGCATGGTACTCCCGGATGGTGACTCCCACACCTAGTACAAGCTTGATCATTCTGAGGCTGCTTCCCAAACCTTTTCCCTTGGGAGTAGTTGTTGTTGGGCCTCCTAAAAGAACCTCCCCTCTTGAAGGGTGGACCTCTAGGTGCAAAGCTCTTCCCTCGGTTCTGTGAAAATGATCCTTTGTGACTTCCTTTCTCAGCGGTTGCCCTCTTCACACACTCTTCAGCAACCCTACACTTGTTCACCAACTCGGAGAAAGTCCTAATCTCCATTGGTCCCACTGAACTGAAAATATCGCTCCGGAGTCCTCCTTCGTACTTAACACACTTCCATTCCTCATATTCCACCGGAGTCCCTTGACACATACGAGAGAATCTGAACAGCTCCTCAAACTTGTCAGTATACTCGGATACGGACATAGCACCCTGCTTCAGCTGCAACAATTCAAGCTCCTTGGCCGTCCTAGCAGAAGTCGGAAAGTACTTCTTATAGAACTCCTCTTGGAAGACATCCCAGGTGATATATTCATCACCCTGCTGCAGGAGGCGTCGGATACCCTGCCACCAATGCGACGCTTCACCAGTGAGCAAATAGGTAGCGAACTCAACACGCTGTCCTTCAGGCACCACCTGCGCTTGTAGTGCTTGCTCCATAGCCTGAAACCACGTATCGGCTTCAGTCGGGTTAGTAGTTCCCTTGAACTTCGGTGGGTTAACCTTCAAAAAGTTCGCCAGTGTCATCGGGCCTTGAACTCCACCTCCGTCATTACCATGGTTATTCATCTGTTGACCAAGAGCCTCAGCAGTGGCTTGCATAGCAGCAGCCATATTCTCCAACGCAGTCATAAAGTTCACCGGGTCATTCGGGTTAGTCTCTGGCGCACGAGCATTAGTACGACCTCTCCCACGACCTCTACCGCGTACACGAGGCGCCATCTGGTCCCTATACACACCAAACAATCGATATTAAGTTGATCGGTCTCAATATCGAAAGTCTAGTGCTTCAAAGTCCCAAATGCATGCTCATGAACGTTTATGCCAATTATATCAAGCAGATATACTAGTAGCACATAACACACACACACAGAGAATGCACAGAAGCATAGTCAGTCCATTCCTCAGGCTCTACAGGAACGAACTGCTCTGATACCATAATGTAACACCCTACCATACAGAGTCTTATGCTTAAGTCATAATTCAGAGATGGCAAGGTATTACGACCTCTAAAACAAAAATTTAGTACGTATAGTAGTATGAATAATTGATTATAGCTAGGAGCCTTTGTAGAAAAAGGGGTAAACAAAAACCGTAACTCGAACGCGCAACACTCCGATCGATAACGTAACGAGCAAAGGATAAGCTAACGCAAGATCATATATATAAGGAGTGTCAAAAACGGGAATATCAAGACTCAAAATCCGGCTGCGAAGATAACCGGTCCGAGTATAATAATATATACATATAATAAAATAAGAAAACCCCAAAGGAAACCCAAAGGGACACAAGAACAAAGGAGTCATCACAGTTTGTATTATTTAATGGAGATAAAAGTATCTAAACAAGATATATAAACCAAATAGAGTCCCAAGAACAAAGGATCTTCGCTAATCCAGAAGTCTCCAGCATGCCTCAACGAGAAGCCTCGCGTCCTGCATCTGAAAACCACAAAATCCGCATGGGTGAGAACCAGAGGTCCCCAGCACGGTAACAGCTTCCACATATATAATACATAATAATAGAGGAAAGCCGAAGGCAAATCCTAGAACTTCCTCCAGATAATATCAAAGCTTATAAACAAGCTAAACCGTAAGTGGCAACTGACTAAAGATTCTTCAGTCTAACTAATACTTCCCTTTCCAATTCCTTCAGACCTCCCAACCACCAGCAGGAGTATAATATAGCAAACACAGTTATATCAGACAAGAGATTTACAAATAGAAACAGATAAGGCATTTAGGCAATTAGCAAGTAATATGCAGTCAAATAGGCAATCTCAAACAATTCGTGTAGTATGCTTATGATGCATGCCTGTCCCTAGTGGCTGATGATATCATCTGTCGGTTATAGAGCCAACCCGACAAGTCCTGGTAGCTAGCCATTGGACTGTCCCTCTGTCGTGCATCCCCAACTCGAGTTATACTCATCATAAACTTGATCATAATCATGATCCATATCCATCACCCTCACTGGTGAATATTTATCCATCACCATCACTGGTGAATATTTATGGGGGCGAGCTCATCCGGGCCTTTCACAGTGCCCGACCACACTTACGACATTGGGTTAACAGAGCTTCGAGTCTCAACCTGGAGCACATGGTGGCTAGCCATTGCTACTACCCAGGGAAACCCTCATCTCCAATGGTGGAAGTGCAAACATTCACAATTCATTCAGCAGCATATATGCATTTATACTTAGCCATAATCATGGCTCCGCCGTAACACGGCAATAATCTAGCCATCCGACTCACGGTTAAATCCATAACCGGCTAATTCATTAACAATTACGGCCATTCGGCCCATGGCATAACAAGCACTTCCACCGCCATCCTCCACATCTCACATAATCATCTTTGATCCTCATGGATCATTCATTTTTCCCTTGCTTCACTCGCAAGTTACCACATTCACTAGCCCTTTTCCTTATGCTAGGCATATCATAATGATTTAAGACATAAGTGGTGAGATTGGAGGCTTAGAAGTATGAAGTTTGGCTTTTAAAACTCAAAAATCAAATTTGGGATGAAAACAGGGCCACGCGTACGCGCACTCCACGCGCACGCGTGGATGATGCTTTCTCGAAGAACGGCGCATACGCGCCAAGTGCGCCTACGCGCGAGGGGTCATTCTGCTAAAAATTTTCTAAGTTAAAAGCTGCAGAATTCACAGATTCAACCCCCAATCTTCCGACGGTCATAACTCTCTCATTTTAAATCATTTTTCACCCGTTCTTCGAACGGCATGGACATCCCGGATCCAATTTTATTTCTAAACAGATTTGGCGTAAATCAAAGATCCGTAGTCCAAGTTATATCCCGTCAAAGTATGCCCAAAAACCATATTTTCATTCAAAACCACAAAGTGCCATTTTCAAAATAAGCCACTTTCAACTCTTTTCAAAATCAATCAAAACATGCCAATTTCAACCCTTTTCTTTGAAATCATTCAAAATGTACCAAAATCAACAACAAGCCATCCTCAACTCACACATTGACATTTTACCAAAATTTCCAAAACCACATCCAACCATTTTAACACTTCTCAATCAAATGGCTAAAGGACACACACAATATCATGTCATACATCCTTCCTCATCCCAATTTCCTATAATTCCATTTCCAATCAACCATCATTATACATAATCATCATCATCATACTCACCATTAACATGGTACCACCCATCAATTCAACCTCAATCATTCATCAAGCATATATCACAACATGCATTTTCCCATATATCACACAATCAAGGCATCAATATTCATAATCACATATATGATCACATCATATATCTCAATCATTCAACAACATCATCAATTCAATGCCTATCTTAGGGCCTCTAGCCTAGGTATTTCCTACCACATTACATATTAGATACGGGAAACCGAAACCATACCTTAGCCGATTTCCCAAGCTCAACCGGGGCACTTCCAAACCACTTGTCCACAAGCTCTCAAGGTATCAACACCTCCAAGAACAGATTTTTATCACACAAAACCCTCTTTCAAGCTTTCCAAAATCACCAATCAAGCTCCAATATTCACATATACACAACCTAAGCCACAATCATCATATCCATACACAACATCTCAATACCCAAACATCATAGAACAACAATTTACACTAGGGTTGAGAATCTTACCATACCCAAGGTTCAAGGAGACAAGATTAACCTTCTCCTTCAAGAGAGTTGGGTCCTATAACATCAAAGAACCCAAAATCTCAACATTTTTGCTCATGAAACTCGAAATCAAGGGCTGGAATTTCGAACAATAAAACGTGGCTTACCTCAAGATTAATTGTATGGGTTTTGTAGAGCTCTCCGCGGTGAACGCGTGGCCGCAAACGGAGCGGCAATCGGAGCTCTAGATCAAAAGTTATGGTGGTTTGAAGATCAAGTGAGAGAAGGAAGTTGAGAGAGTGTTCTTCCCTCCATGGCCTCCATTTCAGCGTGTTTAGTGTCTCAAATGAGGAGAGAGAGTGCTGAAAACTAGGGTTTTGGTTTAGTTTAGTTGGGCCAAGGGCCCACTTTGGGTCCGGTTGGCCCGGTTTGGCCCGTTCGGTCCAATCTTGGTCCGATTTCTATAAAATTGGTACCGAAATTCTCGTCTCAATTTCCTCTATCATATTAAGCCATAAAAATAACATTTTTGGCTTTCTAGAATAAATTCTCATTTATGGGTTAATTAGCCGTTAATTAACTGGGTCTTACATAATCAACTAGTTAATTACTAAACTAAATCTCAACTTTTTAAATATAAATAAAATTATCAGTATTTTTTTATCTTCAAAAATTAGTTGAGATAGAAAAAAATAGTATTTATTTATTAATTAATATTTTTTATTTTAAAATTAGATAATATTTTTTTATTTTGTCTCTTAAATAATCTTACTTGTAATAACTATTTTGAATTAAAAAGTATTTTATGTCATAAATATTATAACAAATAAACTTTCTAATTGAATGTGAGGTAATTAATATTTAAAAATTATAATGAGTAGTAGAACAATTGTTTAAAATTATAGAAGTTAATTTTAATATATTAAAATATGTATATTTTTTTATATAGTCATTTGATTATATTTATTTTTTTTAGATAATTATTTATATGATAAATATAAAAGATATTTTTTAATTACAATACATAATTAAATAGATGTATAAATTTTTTAATCTAAGAGTATATCAAAATTAAATTAACAAATATAAAAAATTAATTATGTCAAAATAAAAAGAGAAAAATAAGTGTAAATTAAATTTTTATTATTTGATATAAATATATTTTTCATATATCGATTTATTTTTTATGGTATTTATATATAATTATAGTTTTAAATTATAAATGTAACATCCTAACTACCAAAGCTCACACTTCCGGCTGTGCGACTCTGATAGCTCGGACATTACGACGACACTTATAATATTTAATACTAAAATATGAGCCTGTTTAAATCTTTAAACCGCAATACCGATCCAAAAGATACTTTGCTATACAACGACATCCATAGATACCATACAACTTACAAAAACTCATAAAGAGTACATACATATATACACTTATATACATAGATAATATTACAAGCATTATCCAATACAGTCACTATCCTTCTTACAGAATATATCAAGATAAAGGCGAGGGTACAATAAACCATAACTAAAACAATACAGAGCATCTCAACAACAACTAAATAACTCTTCGTGACTTCTGCGCCCATATCCTGAAAGGGGAAAAATGTAGGGGGGGGTGAGAACATCATCCTCGAAAGGGTTCTCAGTAGAGGGTTTTTGGGAATTACTGTAATATGATACATGAAGATAACCGCACCAGTGATTCATAACCGTCTTATGCCTCCTTTCAAAAACAACGGTTTACAATGAAAGTAAAGTCGGAAATCTTTTCGGAAAGAAGAACGGTTCAATTCTCAAAAACTCAGAAGCCTTTCAAAACGGTTTATCTATGCGGAACCAAAATAGCCTTTCATAATTTTATTCCAAACCAGAAACACAAAAGTGAAATCAACCATCGGTTCACCTCATTCCAACCACGGCCCTAGGCCCAAACAATCCAACCAGCAACCAATCACCACAGTCCAACAGAGTTCCAGTAGCAAACACAAATAGAAGGATGCAAGCACAAACAAACAGTTATTGCAAGTAGAACAATTAGCAATTAGTCACATAGGCAAACCAAGTATAATATACACACCCAAACAATGTCACATAAATGCATATGATGCATGCCTGTCCCTAGTGGCTGATGATATCATCTGTCGGTTACCAAGCCAACCCGACGTGTCCGGTAGCTAACCCGGACACAGTCTCTCTGTTGCGCTTTATTATCATTAGAGGGTATCTGCGCCCTGTCGCCATTAGAGGGTATCTGCGCCCTGTCGCCATTAGAGGGTATTGGTGCCCTGTCACCCTTACAAACAGAGAGAAAACACAAGCATACTCGCATACAACATTCATCTCAGCCATCCGGCTTAAATTCACAATTCATTCGATTGCATACATGCATTTATACTCAACCATGGATCACCATCCATCTCAGCCATCTGGCTCACGGTTCAATCCAGAACCAGCCAATTTATCAATAAATACAGCCCTTCGGCTTAAGTTCATAATTCATAATCGGCCATACGGCTCACAACTCATTCGGCAATCAGCCATAGTTCAATAGCATACACGGCCATTCCGGCTCACAACAAAGCAACACTTCCACCATTCAACATCATTAAATTCATAAAACCGGCATTTAAGCCATAAATCACTTTTCTCAAGCCATTTCACTTTGAAATCAAATTTCAACTCTTTTTAGCCTTGGCTTTAAAGATCTCATTTCTCAAATCATCTCAGGCTCATAAGCCAAATTTACTCAAAGTGAGTTCCCTTTTTAAAACAAAGCCACTCTCGGCATTCTCTTTCCAAAACTTCCAAAACCATGGAAAGTTAAAGATTCATTTTGGGAACATTCAAAATCACCCATCCCACAATGGGATTTTATAACAAAGTTTCTCGACAGAGTCTCAAGTCTTTAGGGGAGAATAGCATAACTCATTTCGCCGAATTCATTTAAAATCATTAAAACCTTGGCTTTCCGATTTGAGTAATAAAATAGGATCTAAGCCAAGCCGAGTCACGTAATCATTTACTTCTTTCAAAGCCGTTTCCTTTACTTAGGCAAAACCAGCTTCAACCCCCATGATAAATTCTAAAGCGTTTCAACTATTCAAAATTGTTTTAGTCTTGCAAAAGTTTAGAGTTCAAAGAGTACTTAAAACCTTTCTCAAAATATTTCAAAATAAAACTTGTCAGTAGACATTCAGGTTCTTTCAAAGTCATTGAAACTTCTTTAATTGAAATCCCCAAGTCAAATTCAAAGGCATAAACCCTTTTCGCATTCAAACAGCTTTAAAACACAAGTTTCATCTAAATAACTTTCTCTTGAAAGAGATACAATGCCTTTCTTAAGAAGCAAGACTAAATCACAATTTCCTCTTTACTAACTCATTTCGAAAGCATGAATCATCCTTTTCTTGATAATTCAAATAAAATAGCAGAAGTCTTTAACTCATCATTTTCCAGACAACATTTCAATAAAGACTCGGATTTTATAGAAATTTCGGCAGCACCTCCCCTAAAACTTGGACTTTTGCCACCCGGTTCGGGTCCCAACTAAACCGTCCCACAATCCTTTTCAACAGTTCAGAATCCAAAATCAATTCAAAATCAAGCTAAATTCAACAGTCGCCTCATTGGCATATCTCAAGGAAACCATTTCAAAAATCAACTCAATATCAACCAATTTAACTCATTTATAAAGCTTTAAAGAATTGGTTCCGCAATAAATCATTTATCAAAACCAGAGCAATTAACGCAACCCAGGCTGGATTTCAAGAGCATTCTATCTTTCACATCATCAAATAATTGACTCAATTCAAACCAATCCTCAACGGATTAAACTCATTTCAAATATTTAAAGAATCAACTTCAAACATTACATTTCACAAGCCACACAACAATTCAGCCAAGCCAACATCCATAATCGTTCGAGTCAATCAAATAATACATAAGGCAGATACAATCACTAATTACACCATATCTCACATCAGTATCCATATGTAATAATTCCAGTAATAAACTGTAGTTTTTGGAAAGCGCCCCTACCTCAAAACGCAAATCCATAACCCAAACGCGTCATAGGAACCTCCTCTCTTAAACCGAAATCACCAACAACCGCAACCTCGGCTCCAAGCCACTCCCGCGGTAACCACAGCAACACTAATCGCGACATATAACAATAGAAACTCAATCTTATAGCAATTGATGTCGCAAAACCTTAGTGTATGAAGCCAGAATAGTAACTAGAGAGCTTTCAAATTGAAAACGCTTACCGAATGAAGAAGGAACAGCTAAACCGGAACAGCGGCGGTCTCTGAACCGGTTCAACGGTAGCAGCCTGGCAGCCACCTCAAGCAGTAAGCAGTGACCGGACTCTGGCAATGGCGCCTGGAACCCACAAACAGAGACGTTAAAGCTTCCAGAATCTTAAACGAATGAAGACCGAATTCAAAAACCCTTACAGGTAGAGTTTTTCGGCGACGGCAGCGGGGTTTTCCGGCGGCCAGGCACGGCGGCGCGACTCAACACAACCAGGCAGAGCGGCGGCAGCCTCCAGCAACTCTGGTGAGCTTCCTCAGCGACGGTGATGGCCGGAGCTTTGGCGGTGTTAACCGAGGCTTACCGGCGGCAGGAACGGCGGCGATAGCTCCGTGCAGCATGGCGGCGCCTGTCCTTTCCCCCACCGCGAGCTTTCTGTCTCTCTCGCGCCCTCTGTTCCGATGACGGCGGCCATGGCTTCACCGACGAGACCAAGCGCGGCGGTTTCAGGCCCTCAGACCCCTTCTCGCTCGCGTACCCCCTCTCTTCGTGTCTCAACTTCGATGGCGACCCCCGGTGGACCAACGGCGACGACGATAGCGCGGGCAGCCGTGACGGCGCGACGAGGCTGGCTCCATGGTGCTGCAGCTCGGGAATGGTGACTCGTGAGGGTGACATCGGCAGGCCCCTTGCGGTGGCTGTAACCCTCCTCCCCTCGGCGGCATCAAACGGCGGCAGCAAATCCCAGTGCCACCGGCGCAGATCCTTGTCTCATCCTCAGATCTCGCTCCTCTCGTCTCTACGCGACGCGACGGCGCGGCGGCAGTGACGCCCGCCGGCGCCGTCCTCCTCCTCTCCTCTCCTTCCCGTTCCTCTTCTCCCACTTTCTGCTCTTTTCTTTCCTTCTTGGAAACAGAAGGAAGCTATGTGTCGTGAATTAAAGAAGGAAGGAAAATAGGTCAAGTGTGGCGGCTGGGTTTGGGAGCTGAGTGGGGTTGAGAGAGAACCGGGTCGGGTAATGGGTTACCGGGTTAGGATTTTCCTTATGTGAAAATTAGGGTTAAGGGCATTATGGTAATTGAAATCCAATGTAAATCCAACACTTATTGTATATGAAAAAATACTATTGGTTCATCTACTTTTACAAATTATTTTCAACAAAATGCCCAAATCTAAAGATTAGAAATAATATAATTAATTTCTCTATTTTCCAAAATAGTAGTACTAATATTCAAAATATTAGTTACTTAGTCCAAAACATATAACATCCTTATTATTTCATAACTATCAACTTTATACTTTGAATATAGAAAATAATCCAATAATTATAAAATTGGATAATAATCATAACTTATCTCAAATCCAATAAATCAAAACTTGCCATAATTATCTTTAATAAAATAATCTCTGAAATTAAGGCTATAAATAACTGTAGGATTTGAGACTTGATCATAATAAGACTTTTCAAAGATTCTGGGTCTTACAATAAATGCTAGCGTATTAATAGGCGCTAATGTGCCAATTAATTTAGTCTTTGATTATTAAATGTATATAAAAATAAATAAAAATTAAATTAATGAGGATGATAAATTATCTATAATTTAATTAAAATATTTTAAGTTTAAATTTTTGAAATAATTTTTTTATAAATTATATATAATAAATAATATTTTAAGAATAAAAATGTTCACTAACTCTTTTTAATTTTTATATCTCTATTATATTTTTAATATAATTAGCAATGTTCAACAAAATTTATTTTAAGATATATATTTTTGCCCTCACTCTTAAAATTTTTTGGGTTTATCATTGGTGACTACTCATGTTTTCATGTGTTAGTGTGTGACTAGGAATTTTTAGAGTGAGTGAGTGTATGAGTAGAAGCTCTCCTGATTTATTGAAACTAATCCTATTTATAGAAAAAAATCGAAGCTAATTGGTATAACCTTAGACTTCAAGTAGTCTTAGATCTCGAACAAATTTGGACTTCAAGAATTTTTGAACTTTAAATAGTCCCGAACCTCAAATAAGCTTGGACACCAAGTAGTCTTGCACCTCAAGCAAACTTGGGCAATAATCATAAGGTAACTTGACTACCAAGGTTAACAAATTCTTATTTTCTCCAACCACGGTATGCTTCGTGTATATATGATCTTCGACTTTAACTATTGAATTCTTTCTATCGTCGATCATTTTTGCCAAATTTTTGGCACAATAAAATGCCCCTTGAAGTTTTGGATGGCTTCGATTTTGATGAAGAAACATTAAAAACTTTGAAGCCACCTCTAAACTCAATCCAAAGTAGTAGAATTAATCGTCGTATTCTAAATCAACTTTCACAAGTGCGTATTTTATCTTGACTGTTTATCAACTTCTCTTTTTCTCTTTTGCAATGCTCATAAAGTACATAGTTATATTCATTTTTGACATTCTTTGTCGGATAAAAAATTCTAACAAATCTTCACTAACTTTAGGGTATATAGGTCTCACTTTGAGCATGTTGGTATCAAACTGAGTTTTTTGTTTTACCATCATATTAACAACAAACCCTTTAAATTCAACAAAGTTCGAGGTCAACTCACAAAGATTTTTTGCCAACCTTCATATTTAGTATTTTGTTAGAAAATTTTAATTTGCTTTTAATAACTCCCTTCTTTGGGAATACCTTTTCCTTGACAAGATTAAGAGATTGACATATAGTACGTGACTTTTCTTTTGTTTTGACTGAAAACACATCATTTTTTACTTTCAACTCAAAATACATCACACATATAATAAAAGCTACTTTTTTTTTCAAAAAAATTCTCATATTCTTACTCTTTTTCTTTTTGAAATGTTTCGATGAATTGGATATTGTCTGCTAATTGAACAACGTCAATAAATTGTTGGTCAACTAACTTCTTTTTAATTTTAAAGTCAATCTCATTAATCAATATATTGATAATTTTAGGTTCTGGGATCTAATTATGGCACTTATTTTTCATTTTTATGAATCGAATAAGATAGTCTTTCGTCGTCTTTGCCTTGGATATTTTTATTAAGAACAAATCACAGCGTAACTTTTAGTTCTTTTTTGAAAAATTGACCATCAAAACTCTTCTTCAACTATTCCCATGAATGGATTAATTTGGGTTATAAATTTGAAAACCAAGTGAAAGCATTCACAGTCAAAGAAGAAGAAAAGTATCTCATTTTAAGTTGCTCATTGCTTGCTAGAACTCCAATTTCAACTATATAGCGAACCACATGCTCGACAGTTGACTCATCACTTTTTTTCTAAAAATTTAGTGAGTGATTTTGGGGCTTTGACTCCTCTAAAAAATTTTACTTGTAACACATGATCAGAAAAAGAAGATATAGAATATGGTTGGTGAATCAAATTTATGTTAAAACCTACTCTATCTAACTTACTCTATCAGCTTGTGCAATGTTACATTGGACAAACTGATTTTGTCGAGTATCATTCACTACATCAATAGATTTTTGTCCCCTATTAACTATTACAGGTAATTAACAACCTCCCAAATGAGGTTGGTGACCTCCTAGTAGATTTGGTGCCTTATAGTTATCCTGGACTACCCCAATTAATTCATTCATCTGTCTTGCTACTTGTTGAAACTTAGCATTATTATTTCTTATCAAATAATTTAAGACAATTGTCATTTGCTAAGTCATCAGGTCAATTAAATCATGATGACTTTTTGCTTTTTATTGTCTAAAAATAATAAAGAATCTATGGTGTTAGGCAAAATTATTTTTGACATTGGTATTTTTCATGACCTTTTTGAAAAGAATGAATTTTTATGCATTTTTCTAGGTGTCAAAGGCATAACGAGAATTGAACAAGGTATCTCCATCTGTGTTGATGATGGAATCAGCAAATTAATTTAAGTTGATGTTGTCCCTACATATATGGTTGTGTCCACATTGACAAAATGTTTTATTGAGGTAGTTGTGATATTATGGGTCCTGATATAATTGATCCTAAATAGGAAAGATTGACCATCATATATTGATATAAGTACGGATTGTATTCTTGTACAAAAACTTATGGATTTATTTCAACAATTGGGTTCAACTGAACAATTGTATATAAACCTAGGAATAGGTGAATTAGCCAAAGATGACGAATATTGAGATAATCCATACATAGGCCAAGTAGTTGGATTTACTTTGACTACACTAGGAGAAGCCATTGAAATCATATTTGTGTTGTTTATATGCCTAGTCGGACTTCTAGCGAAATTCATAAGCACTTGTATCAATTCAATGACTTGTGGTTGTGGATATAATACTATTTTGTCAGAGTCGTAGTCTGACCCTTTTGTTGAAGAGGACGACTGAGGTGACATAGAAATAGATGCGTTTGGATCGCTATAGGATAAAAATTTATCACTTCACAAACGCATACACAACAACTATTTTAGGCAGCTAATTTTAACCAAGGTCCCACTGTGCGTGCCAATTTGTTTCTCCTAGATTTTGCTTTTTATACCTTGATAGTAGGTGTCGACCAAACTTGTATCAAAATCTCAATTCGAGTAATTAGTACAACTCTTTTTTATGGAATGCTCTTAGGATTTAGAGATCATGCCAAATAAAACTGTAAAATAAAATAATTATAGAAAATTAGAAGTAAGAAAGAATAAGTGCAAAAATATAAAGAATTGAAAATTATAAGGCTTGTATTAAAATGTGCGAAAATTGACAAGAGTTTGAATGAAAATAACAAAATTTAAATAATAAGAAAAAAAGAATTGGAATGACTAAAATAAAAATAGAGTCTCCCATTACTTATATAAACTCGTGACTCATGTTTTCATGCGTCAGTGTAACTAGGAATTTTTAGAGTGAGTGTGTGAATAAATGGAAGCTCTCCTAACTTATTGAAACTAATTTTATTTGTAGAGAAAAAAATTTTAAACAAATTGGTATAACCTTGAACATCAAGTAAATTTATACTTCAAGTAGTCTTGGACCTCAAACAAACTTGAACTTCAAGTAGCCTTGAATTTCAGGTAGTCTTGGATCTCAAACAAACTTGAACCCCAAGTAATCTTGCACCTCAAGCAAACTTAGACACTAAGCATAAGGTAACTTGTTAACCACCAAGCCTAACTTATTTTTATTTTCTCCAACCCTAGTGTACTTCATATATATATATGATCTTTGACTTTAACCATTGACTTCTTTGCAATGTTAACCAATTTGGCACAACAAATATGCTTAGTGACTAATTTTTATATATACCTAACATTGTTATTTATTAACTAGGGATGTATAATTTAAGGGTAATATTCTAAAAAATAATATTATATGACTAATAATATTTATCATTTTGGGTCAATACTTAGTCAACTTTATCATTAAAGATTAAATTTTAAATTCTAAATTTTAAACATTAAATCCTAAATTTTAATAGTATAAAAATAAAAGTATTAGTCCAAAATATTAGTTAATACTGATAAAAATGTTGGCTTCCTAAAATTTTTCTATCCTAAATTAGTCCCAAAAAAAAGTTTTAGTTGAATATTTTAATACTTAACAAATTTTAATAACCAAATTAGTTTTTAATTTTTCTTTTGATAGACAAATTAATTCTCATCTCAAAATTCGATAAAAAAAAATTAGACAAATCAATCTATATTATTATTTAATAAAAGCATAATAGTCTTCAATTTTTTTTTAGATGAATCTCTCTATATAGACAAATAATATGATGTAAAAAATAATTTATCTAATAAAATAAAAGTTTGATGACTCATTTGGTAATTAAAATTTGTTAAAAAGTAAAATTTTCTATTAAAATTTTCTTAGGGATTGATTTGGAATGATACTATCCAATATAAACATTTTTTTTAAGCCTATATCCAATATTTTCAAAACTTTGGTATGATCTAAATGTATTTACATTAATTTCAAATAAATTTAAAAGACGTGAATTATTTTAGTATTTAAGATTGAATCATGTTTATATGGTGAAATATGTGTGTTCATGGATGCGGTGAAGCCGCGTTTGATTTTGCCTAGATCCATTCTTAAATTATGTTTGGATCTATTTTTGAATTCTTATTCAACCTTAGACCTAACAAAACTTTATCAAATAATGTTAATTCTATATTGGGCATGTATCAGATTTAAACTCGGGTCTAAATATAGAGATTGGAGCCAAACAGAACAACAAAAATAACAGATTTATAGATTAAACAAAATCATCAATACCACAACAAATCACATATTAAATTTCTTTCAATTTCATGGAGATAATCTCTAAAAAGTCAACGCCGAATAGCGACTAATAACAGAGGCAACGACTATGCAAGGCAGAGAAAAAGGAGGCAATGACGTGACCCAACTTTCAGTATTGCATGTTTATACCGAAATATCGAGTGTAATCAATTTAAAATTATATTGACATTGTTATTAATAATATCAAGCCTGTAACGGGATTAACAGAACTTGATTTTTATAAAAAAAAACCTTCCTTAACAAAAATTCGCAAATAAGAAGAAACAAGAGATTACGTAAACTAAAAAGATATATATATATATATATATATATATATATATATATATATATATATATATATATATATATATATATATATATATATATATCACCCAAAAGATAAAAAGTTAGTTTCTCCCTCACACTTATATACATATATACAACTTAAAACATCTCTGGAGTCTGGCTCATAAACTCCTAATCTGATGTCCACACTAGCCTAGTCTTATAACCTGATCTCTCGAAAAATAAAAGTGAGAGTTTAAGACAAAAGAAACACTAAACCAGAAAGCTGTCAAAAGAAAATGCTGATGTCGCTACCTAATCGCTGTTAGAAGTCAAGTCCACGATCTCTATATCCATCTCAAGATCCTCATCGTCCTTAGAAGCCAGATCCACAATCTTTATCTCCTCGATGTCCTCATTGTCAGAAATAACGATGACCTTTGATGTACTCTGGGGAATACCATCACTGCTGTCGTCTGCGAGAATTGTACCATTAGGAGAAATTTGCTCAACTACTGAGGGCTGACCAGAAGCTGCGATGGAAGTCCCAATAGGCTCTATGGTGAAACTAGTAGAAAGAGACTCTATTCACATATCCAAACCTACTGGAGGAGACACAAGGATGTAGTCATTGACGACAAAGCCAGGCTCAGGCACTGCTTGACTATCCTGTTGTGCTGGAACGGAACCTCCATGCACATGATCAAAAGGATGATGAATAGAATCGAGATGTAACCAAGATAGCGAAAAAGTATACAGTGCATCAGGATCAAAGAGAGCGGAAGCTAGCGGGTGCTAGCTAGAAGGGATGATCTCTAACTACGTACTTACGGACTCGAAGCTCCGCGCCCACCGCATAAAAGTTGTGAAGGATAGAGTCCTCATACTCATAAGGCTGTTCGAGCTCATAGAAGATGACATTTTTCTCTATCTGAAGGGGGTAGGAAGATAAGGGATAAGAATTTGGAAGTTCTTAGTAGGGTCCGGGTAATCTAGTTAATTTGCTTTTTATATAACGGTCATGTATCCCAGATCAAACCGACCACAACAAAAGAACATAGGCAAACAACAAACAAAGCAAACATACAACCACAAGAACAAATTCAAAACACACAAGAGATATGCACAAACAAGTATGATGCATGTCTAGTCCTAGTGCAGATAATAAGCTCATCTGTCGATTTTCGACCCGCGCCCGATATTACATCCTTACGGATGTTGTCTCTCGTTGCCATTGCTTCGGGGTATAGTACCTAGTACACTCTTGGATTATGGTGTCCGCACGCTCTTGGGCTATGGCGACCGTACCGCTCCCACGATTAAAGTGACAGGTCACACTCTTAGACTATAGCGCCCATACTGCTCTTCGACAAATTGCCGGATAAATCGATGACAAGAAGAGTCATTGGTGTAGCACTTCCAACCGCAATTATCTCATCACATAATCAAATACTTTTTAAGATATAATAATTCCTTATTCAAAATTTCACAATCTCTATAAAATAATCAAATGAAATAGAGCGGGTCATAAGATTTAACTTTAGAATCACTTTTTTGAATATTTCAAAGTTATGCTTAATCTTTATAAATACATTTTAAAAATACATAAATATGCCTACATGACTAAAAAGTGCATAAATATTCTTAAATTTATTAAAACAACATCTTATGCAAGTTACTCAAGTTAAGTTGATGTACTTTAAAAATTACTCTGAAAATCTATAAAAGAGACACTGTTTTCACTGGTTATTTTATAATTTATTCAAAATATTGTACTAATTTTTAAATACCCAAAAATTCATTAAAATAAGTAAATTGTGTACAGTTCTTTCATTTTCAAAATAAAATCTTTTTCTTTCAATTAAAGTCATATTTTTTTCAAAATGTTCTTCCACTTTAAACCCTTTTATTGCAAACCAATTATTTTTCTTCAAAAATCACTCAATTAATTTCAATAAAATTCATATATTTATAAATAAATAATTTTTATTCATTAAATCTTTTTCAAAAGCCAAGCCTCTGCTCTTTTTTACTCAAAACTTCCATCCAAAATATTCATTTTAGTTATATTTAATCCCAAATCAACATCCGACCGAGAAAACTCAGTTATATACTATTATATAACTCAAATTTCAGCCAATTATTCAACAACAATATCTCAGTTTCAAATTTCACAATATGGCCGAATCACAACAACAATTCCAGTAGTAATTTAGCTAAAATTTCAACAGCCAACAATCACATATTTGAACAACAGACATCAACAGTAGACAACATTTCAACCACATATATCAATTAATTCATAATTTTAACTGATTAAAGAGTCAAATCCTACCTCTGTGAAACGAAGAACACACACAAGATAGCAGAGAGGGTTTCTGATAAGTCAAACGGAGCGAAAACGTCGAAAACTCGGTGGTTCTTTCCCTCCCTTTGTTCGGCCAAATTGGTTCCTGGTAGAGACAGCTCCACTTCGCAATTTCAGTGAACAAAACACACGTCACTGCTTAGAGGAGAAAGATACGGTAACTTCTATTGGATCAGAACTTTTGTAGGGTCACAAATCTCAAAAAATCAAGCTCGAAAAGTCAGAAATCAACCAAAACCCTCCATTTTCTCTCCATGCAGGCCTCGGAAGTTCCATGAGGAAAGAGAGAGAATTTTGTGCTTTTATACAGCTTGATTGATGATAAGTGTCACTTAATCAAGGGGAAAAAGGCATGCATCGCGACACGTGGCGCATTAAGTGCTATGTGTCGCGATTTTAAACCGCTGAGTCAGCGAATTTAATTTTTAAATATCTTGAAAGGTAATTAAAGTAATTGGGTATGATAAAAATTTAATTAATTATCTCAAGTGGTGGTATAAAATTAAAAATAAGGATTGGGTAAATTACTAATGTAATAACATTAGTAAAGCCGAGTTTTTACAATCTTTCGAGCCCAATATCAAGTGAGTGTCATTCGTCAAATAAAATTAAATAATATCATAATATTAATATTACATTATTATTCATTTTATTTAAAAATTGTAGAAAAACTTATCATAGACGTTACTGATGAGCGGATATTTTATACGCTTTTTGGCATCACTTTCATATAGTTTTTAGTAGTTTTTATTTAGTTTTTATTGAGTTTTTATAGGTTTTAGTGTTAAATTCACATATTTGGAATCTACTATGAGTTTTTGTATTTTTGTACAATTTCAGGCATTTTCTGGCTGAAATTGAGGAGCTGGAGCAGAAATCTGATTCAGAGATAGAGAAAGCATTGCAGATGCTGTCCGGATCTGACCTACCTGCATTCGGAAGAGCTTTTCTGGAGCTACAGAAGTCTAAATGGAGCACTCTTAATGGCTATGGAAAGCTGACTTTTGGATCTTTCCAGAAATATATAATAGTCTATACTTTTTTTCGGATTAGAAGGCCCAAAACTGGCGTCCAACGCCAGCTTCCTGCCCTTTCCAGGCGTTCAGCTCCCAAAGAGCAGAGACCAATGTCCAAACGCCCAAGAAGTCTCATAGCACGTGGATCTCATCAAAGCTCAGCCCAATCACTCACCAAGTGGGCTCCAGAAGTGGATTTTAGCACTAAAAGACTATTTTACCCTTACTAGTCCTCTATTTAGTATTTAAAGTGTATTTTTCATAATCATTGGAGGACTTTATGTTATTTTTGAGTTTTACATTGTGTTTTTACTTCAGTATGAGTTTCTAAACCTCCTAGGTTGAGGGGAGGAGCCCTGCTGAGTCCTATGAATTAATAAAAGTATTACTGTTTCTTCTTCGATCCGTGTTTGATTAATTCTAAGATGTATATTCGTACTTCATCGTGGTGAATAGAATGATCTAACAAATTAACTTTGTTCACCACATTAAGATGAACGTGCCTGACAAACACCCGCGTCTACTTGGGTTCAGAACGCGTCTTTCACTAGACAGTGACGAACCAACAGCTTGAATATACGTCTCTTAGACGGCTATCCACGACTTCATTGGGGACTTCTCGAGACATCAGTTCAGCCGATTTTTGGGGAGATTAGGGTCTCTGTGGTAGAGGCTAGAACCCAAAGATGCAGCATTCTCTGATCCGGAAGATCCGACCTTGTCTGTGATTTTTTTAGTAGGATCATAAAGGAGAATGGACTGTACGCGCTTCACCCTCAAGTAGAGATGGATCCACACTAAACCTGGGGTTTAGATCCGGAGGAGTATTGGCAACTGCTCAAACCAGTGTCAATCACATATAGCCTGCCATTGAAAAAATCACTCACAAGCAAAGAGAGCAGTAATACCGGAGTTAATTCAGAAAGACAAAGCAACTTTAATCCTTAACCCTATTCCTATTCCTATAAATATTTTCTACCTCTTTTACTTTATTCCGCATTAAATATTTTCTCTTGATGAATGAAAATCAATAACCTTCTGATTCCTCCTGACTAAGTCCTGCAAGATAACCCTAGCTTGCTTCAAACCACAATCCTCGTGGGATCGACCCTGACTCACCCAGGTATTACTTGGACGACCCAGTACATTTGCTGGAACTGCTGTATGAAAGTGTGGGGTTCGTACGCACAAAGTTTTTGGCGCCGTTGCCGGGGATTGTTGAGTTTGGACAAACTGACAGATTGTCTTGCTCCCTAGATCAGGTCATTTTTATTTTAATTGAGTCTTTTATTTTTGTTTTCTTCTTCTTCAAATTTTTTGAAAAATTAAAAAGCTTTTTCCAAAAATATTTTCTTTTCTTTGTTTAATCTTCGTTCTTTGTTTAAGTCTTATGTTCTTGTTGAGTCTTTTATTTTTATTTTTATTTTTTTCTTCTCTATTTTTTAGAAAACTTTTAAAAGGTTTTTCAAAAATATTTTTATTTTTTGTTTTCAATTGGTTAGAGCGTTGTGCTTATGTTCTTGGTAATTTGTGTTCCTTTGAGTCTTTTTTTCTAAACACTTTTCAAAAATAATTTTTCTTTCTTTAAATCTCGTGTCAAAATTTTAAGTTTTGTGTCTTCTTTTTTTTTCTTTATATTTTTCGAAAATTTATGTTTAGGTTTCTAAAAATTTTAAGTTTGGTGTTTTTTTTGTGTTCTTGTGTTCTTTGAGTCTTTAAATTTTGTTCTTTGTGTTCTTGTTAGTCTTCAAAGTGTTCTTGAGTCTTGTATGTGTTTTGAACTTAAAATTTTTAAGTGTTGTATCTAAAAATTTTAAATCTTGTATCTTTTATGTGCTTTTCTCTTTCATCATAAAATTCAAAAATAAAAAATATCTTTTCCAAACTTAATTTTAACTATATTTTCGAAAATAACAAATAAAAATTCAGATTTCAATTTTAAAATTTTATCTTATCTTATCTTAGTTGTCAAGTTTTCAAAAATCAAATTTTTTCAAAAATAAAAAATCATATCCTTTTCAAAATTTAAAAATCTTATCTTATCTTTTTCTAATTTCAAATTTTAATTTCAAAATCTTTTCTTATCTTATCTTCTATTTTATTTTTAAATTCAAATATTTTCTTAATTAATATCTTATCTTCTCTTTCTTATTTTTCAAAACTTCCTAACTAACTCTTCTCTTCCTTAATTTTCGAAAATAATATCTTCCTCTCTCTCTCTACTTTTTCAAAACCACCTAACTAACTCTCTTCTCTCTTAATTTTCAAACTCCTTCTCTCTCTTCTATATTTAAAAATTAATTAATTAATAAATAAATAAATTATTTTAATTCTTATTTACTTTTTCTATTTATACTTCTTCTCTTTTCTCATCTATATATTCGAATTCTACTTCTCTGTCTTCTTCCATCTTCACTTCTTTATCTTCTTTCCTTTCTTTTTCACATCTAACTGGAAGCTCTTTGATCCACGTGGCACAAAAAGCTTTCTTCTTTTTTCTTTTCTTTCTTCTTCTTTTTTCTTCACATCTCATTCTAAGGAGGAGCTTCTTGTCTATTGGCATAGAGAGTCTTCTTCTTTTCTTCTTTTCTTCTTTTCTTCTTGTTTATGACTAGGAACATGGATAAAGAACCCCTCTTGACTCCTGACCCTGAACCTGAGAAGACTCTAAGAAGGTGTTTACAATAAACTAAAGCACAACACTCCAGAAGAGATCTCTCAGAAAGTTTTGAATAAGAAAAGGAGGACATGCCTACCTCTGACTTTTATGGCAGAAGCATTGTTGTACCTGCCACTGGAGCTAACAATTTTGAGCTTAAACTTCAGTTAATCTCTCTTCTACAGCAGAATTGCAAGTTTCATGGACTTCCAATGGAAGATCCACATTAGTGTTTAGCCGAGTTCTTGCTAATCTGTAATACTGTAAAGACTAATGGAGTTAATCCTGAAGTCTACAAGCTTATGCTCTTTCCCTTTGCAATAAGAGACAGAGTTAAGCTATGGTTGGAAGCCCAACCTAGAGAGAGTCTTGACTCTTGGGAAAAGTTGGTTAATGCTTTTCTGGCTAAGCTCTTTCCCCCTCAAAGGATGAGCAAGATTAGAGTGGAAGTTCAAACCTTCAGACAAAGAGAAGGTGAATCCCTCTATGAAGCTTGGGAAAGATACAAGCAACTGATCAGGAGATGTCCTCCTGACATGCTCTCAGAATGGTCCATCATAGGCGTGTTCTATGATGGTTTGTCTGAGATGTCCAAAATTTTATTGGACAACTCTGTAGGTGGATCTTTCCACTTGAAGAAAACACCTGCAGAAGCAAGGGAACTCATTGAAATGGTTGCTAATAACCAGTTCATGTACACTTCTGAAAGGAATCCTGTAAACCATGGAACCTCTCAGAAAAAAAGGATTTCATGAAGTTGAGACTCTGAATGCTATATTGGCACAGAATAAGATCCTGACCCAACAGGTCAACATGATCTCTCAACATCTGCCTTGGCTGCAAGCTGCAGCTGGCAGCAATCAGGAAGCTTTTCTTGAAGAAGAAGCTTATGATCCTGAACAACCCACCATGGAGGAGGTGAATTACATGGGAGAGCCCTATGGAAACACTTACAACCTTTCATGGAGGAATCATCCTAACCTCTCATGGAAGGATCAACAGAAACCTCAGCAAGGTTTCAATAACAACCAAGGTGGTAGAAACAAGAATAGGTTCAACAACAGACCATCATTTCCATCTTCTCAAGGGAACATGGAAACCTCTAATCAGAGCCTTTTTTACTTAGCCATTATGGTTTCCAGCCTCACTAAGACCACCCATAGTTTCATTAGTGAAACAAGGTCCTCCATTAGAAACTTGGAGGTACAGGTTGGTCAACTGAGCAAGAGGATCCCTGAGACTCCTCCAGACACTCTTCCCAGTAACACTGAGGTGAACCCTAGAGAAGAGTGCAAGGCCATAACCATGGATGTAGAGGCCAAATTAGAGGAGAATGAGAAGGTGTTGAATGGCAGTGAAGAAGCCTTCACTGGGCGTTCAACGCCCACAATGGTAGCAAGCCTGGCGTTAAATGCCAGTGAGGAACTTCTCACTGGGTGTTCAACGCCCATCCTGGCAGAAAAGCTAGCGTTGAATGCCAGCTAGGGAGCACTGGCTGGGCGTTCAACGCCCAACCATGCAGCCTTTCTGGCGCTGAACGCCAGTGAGGGGTAACGCCTAACCATGCAGCCATTCTGGCGCTGAACGCCAGTGAGGAACCCCTCACCCAGGGAAGCTGGCATTGAACGCCAGCAAGGACATCCCTGCTGGGCATTCAATGCCCAGAATGCTAGAGGGACTGGAGTTTAACGCCAGTCAGGGTGGACAGCAAGGGCGTTCAATGCCCAATAAGCTGCCAGAGCTGGCGTTGAACGCCAGTGAACGCACACCCTTTGAGTGCCTGAATCCCACTCAAGAACCCTCTATCTCAAAACCAAAGAAAATCATAAAGACCATAGAGGTTCCTTTGAATGCACTTCTACAGTGTGTGAGTTCTGATGACTACTCATCCTCAGATGAGGATGAAGACACTAGGGAAGAGTAAGTTGCTCGTTTCCTAGGAGCTCTAATAAAGCTGAATACCAAGATATTTGGTACAAAGACTCTGGAGGAAGAACCTCCACTTCTCACCAAAGAACTCCATGCTTTGGTTCAGCAAGAGCTACCCCAGAAGCTTCCAGACCATAGACGCTTTCTGATTCCTTGCACCATAGGCACTATGACCTTTGATAAGGCTCTGTGTGACCTAGGTTCAAGCATTAACCTCATGCCACTCTTTGTAATGGAGAAACTGAGAATCCTTGAGGTACAAGCTGCACACATCTCCTTAGAGATGGCAGACAAGACAATGAAGAAGCCCTATGGCTTAGTAGAGGATGTCTTGGTGAAGGTCAGGGGCGGAGCTAGGCTAACTATTTAGGGGGGCGGTGTTATATTTTATATTACTATTTCTATTGGTAAAATTAAAAAAAATAAATATATAATCTCAATAAAAATAAGACAATAATATATAAAAATTACTACTTACAGTTTTGTATCATGAAAAGGCTATTCGACCTTTTTTTCTATTTTCAAAATCATCTATAATTGAATTTGTGTCAAAAATAGCTGCTAATTCTTTTTCTATATAGATGACCAAATTGTCTGCAAGAAATTCATCAACCATCTTACTTCGGAGTCTTGTCTTAACAATTTTCATTGCTGAAAAAGCTCTTTCTGTTGTTGCTGTAGACACTGGTAGAGTCAAAACAAGACGTATTAATCTATCAACCATGTGATAAGTTCTTGATTTTCCCGTTTCTTGCAACTTGTTGCACAATTCAGAAAGTGTACCAATGCCTTTCAAATGATTTGGTATATCATGCTGATAATGTTGCAACTGAGATTTCAAAATATTTAGCTCATTAGAAGGAAAGTCAAGGGGATAAAACTTCTCTGCTAACTTGCTGATTTCTTCAATATTGAATGATTTGAAATTGTCCTTAGGATCCAAAGCACAACTCAAAGTCAAAAGCTCTATTGTTTGCTCATTAAATCTACTATTCAACTCTTGTATTTGAGAGTCAATTGTTGCCAAGAATACATCTATTCGATAATGATGCTCAACTGTCACACTTGGTTGACGAGATCGACCTCTTCCAAAAACATATTGTGCACTCATATTAGGGACTTCAATTTCATATTTTTCACAAAAATCTTTAACATTTGCAAGAAAATTGCACCATCCACCATCTCTTAATTGTTGAAGAAGTAACTTTGATGTAGAAATAATATGCATTGCATTAAGAATATCTTGAGATTGTTCAGTGCTTGGCAAAGAACATTAGTGATTCCCATAATCTCTTTCATCAAGTGCAAAGTGAAAACAAATTCAAATGACAATAATATTTTACTAACACCATAAGCCTCGCCTCTTTGTGCATAAGTTGTCCCGTCTTCAATGATATTATTGAGAACAATATTGGTAGCAGGAAACATTTTTACCAAACTGTAAATAGAATTAAAGTGAGAGCTCCATCAAGTATCCCCAGCTCTTTGTAAAGTGCTTATTTGATTCGCACCTTTGCCTGTTTCTAATTCATTTTGAGCAACCAAGTTTGCATTTTCAATTACTTGAGCTTCTTGTAATTGATCATGTCTTTTTGAAGAAGCACTAACAATAGTGACAATAGAGTTTAATTGAGTAAAAAATTCATGAATTTGAAGTACCTCTCTTGAAGCTGCCACCAATGCTAATTGTAACCTATGAGCAAAACAATGCACATAGTATGCTTGTGGAGAATCTTTAAGAAACAAAGCTTGCAAACCATTCCACTCACCCCGCATGTTGCTAGCACCATCATACCCTTGACCCCTAATATTTTTAACTTGGAGATTATAATGAGAAAGGACAGAAATCAATTCTTTCTTTAAAGTTGTTGCACAAGTATCAGTGACATGCACAAGATCAAAAAATCTCTCTTTAACAAAACCATCTAGAGTAACAAATCTCAAAACAATGGCCATTTGCTCCTTTTTAGATTCATCTCTAACTTCATCAACAATAATACAAAATTTGGCATCTCCAATCTCTTCTCTAATTGAATTTCTCACCTTAGTAGCAAGAATATGTAGAATTTCTTTTTGGACATCATTTGAAGTATACTTAGCATTTTTTGGAGCATTTTCCAAAACATTCTGTTTCACTCTTTCATTGTAAG
This sequence comes from Arachis hypogaea, assembly GCF_003086295.3. Taxonomy (NCBI): domain Eukaryota; kingdom Viridiplantae; phylum Streptophyta; class Magnoliopsida; order Fabales; family Fabaceae; genus Arachis; species Arachis hypogaea. The sequence continues at coordinate 30,217,329 of NC_092046.1, forward strand.
ATCCCAAAAATTTTAACATTTCCAAAAAGTTACCTCTGTTGCTTGAACTTTGGCTTTCACCATGTCCTCTGTATACACCACCTTGAAATGTCAACCATCTAATGCAATCTATAGATGCTCCTAGTCGAATTCGATTCTTTTCAATCTCTTCTGATGTTTGCTTATGAAGAAGTCTGTCAATATGTTGTGATTGTTTCATCAAATCATCACATGATTTCAGCGCCTTATGATGGAATGAGTTAGGACCTTTGCCAATGTGATTCAAAAGAGCACATTCTTTTCCACTATTTACTTTCTTCCAATTCCTGAAACCATTCTCAATAAAAGCATTTGAACCCGTATTGATTGAAGGTTCCTTAGCAAAAAGAAAGCACGAAAAACAATATATAGCATCATCTTCTATAGAATATTCTAACCAAGATGGGAACAATTTAAACCATGAAGCTTGAAAGCGACGATGAATTTTATCACCAGAAAATGGATAATTATCAAGAATTGGCTGATTTGGCCCAACTTTAATATAAGCCCGACGGATTTCATCTCTTTTATTTGGAGGAAACTTCCAAATCATTGGTCGCATTCCAGGATCTCTTTCCAAACGAAAAACATCCAGTTGATTTGGAAGAAGTCATGGACGCTTTGAGCAATTCAATGAAGAACTTGAAGTAATGAAATTTGATGACCCCTCAAGTATTGGAATAGTAATAGTAGAAGCATCTTCATTCTCTTGATCTTTTCTTTTAAAAAATGTATCAATGGTTTTGAACTTACTCATAATTCAAATGGCCAAATAAGTTCCTATAATTTAAAATATATTTAGCAAAAAGTGTAAATTACAGTCTAAATCTTTATAAAATATAAAAATTATATTTCAATTTAAAATAAAATATTAAAATTCAGAACAATAATACTAACATCCTAGTATAAATAATATAAAATTGTAATTAAATAGTTAACTAATAAAAAAAACTAAATATACAAACTAACATATAATAACATAAACATAATTAACAAATAATAATAAATTAACTAATTAAGTAAATAACTAAATATATAAAAAAGAATAAAAATAGAACCTTTTTTGAGAAAGAGGAGTGAAAAATCACTTGTTAAACTACTCTCTTTTTTTTAATCTGCAAAAAACAAAAAAAATAAGAGTCAAAAAGGTAAAATTGTAAAAGATAATAAGATTAAAGAGATAAAGAAGAAGAAGAATAGGAAAAGTTGTTACCCAAATTTTTTGAAAGCCAAGGCGGGAAGAGAGGGAGAGGAAGAGACCGGTTGTATGTTGAAAAATAAAAAAAGGGGATTGGAGAACTGATTAGTGATTATACGTTGGGAAATAAAAAAGGGATAGGGATTGGAAAATAGAAAAAGGGATAGGGAATGGGCTATTGGGCTGGGTTTTGTAGGAATTAAAAGTGAGAGGGGGAGGGGGGTTGGAAAAGATAGAACAAAAAGAGAGGGGGGGCTGGGAAATAACAAAAAGGGGGATCAGACTATTTTTTTTTTTGAATAAAAACTAAAATTTTTGGGGGGGCCATTTCCCCCCTTTATTTATACGTACCTGCGCCCCTGGTGAAGGTTAAAAACCACTACATCCCTGCAAACTTCATAGTCTTGGATATAGGAGAGGATGAGGATGACTGTGTCATCCTTGGAAGACCTTTCCTAGCCACAACCAATGCTATCATTGATGTGGCTAAGGGAAAAATGACCCCAAAGTTAGGGGAGGATCACATCTTATTCAAGATACCTCACCCCAATTCTCCCTCTAAAAAAGAGATAACCGTGCAACACCTAGTATGTGAACCCTTTCTTTCTATGCAGAGCTCTGTAGAGGCCCTAGACATCAATTCTAAGTTTGGTGTTGGCAGCCATCAACAAGCTCTAAGCACAAAGGTACTAAAAAGAAAGTACCTAAAGGCTGGAGGGAGAAGAAAGTTCCTACTGAAAGCCTTTCACCTGGCATCAGAGTTGTCTTCTCTAAGAAGCCAGTCTTACCACATACAGTGAGCCATGTCCTATCTCTAGAGCATGTAGAGTTCATTCATGAGAGGACAGGAAGAAAGTTCACTGTCAGGGGCAAAAATTTGGGCCCATACTCACCTCCGTAAGGAGCTAAATGTCAAGCTAGTGACATTAAAAGAGTGCTTGTTGGGAGACAACCAAACTTTACTCAACTATATTTATTTTTGTTTTGTTTTGTTTTTCTTTCAGAGTCATGATCATGTGCATCAGTAAAGAGACAGAATTCACAGTAGTGAAAACAGGACACTCCGGAGAGAGTGTCAAAGTTGAATGCCAGTGAGGAAGCCCTCACTAGGCGTTCAAATCCAGAAGAGGGGAGCATTGCTGGTGTTGAACGCTAGCCAGGGAGCAGCCCCTGGGTGTTCAAACGCTAATGCAGAGAAACAGGGAATCTGGAATTCCCTAGCCTCCCAAGACCAGCAGGTCCCACGGAAGCTCCACCTACCCCACCTTCTTCTTCCCTATTAGTCATATTTGCTCGAGGATGAGCAAAACTCTTAAGTTTGGTGTTGCAAAAGCTTTGCTTTGTGACTTCTACCACTCTTAAGTATAGAAGAAGAGGATGGAGCAAACCAAAAAGCATACACGTGAACCTGTGCAGCAGCCTCAAGAAAGGCAAAGGAGTGACATAGAAGAGATCAAGCATCACATTGGATCCTCAAGGATGAGCACTAGCACCATCATTCAAGTGGATTCGTTCTCTTTTACTCCTTTTCTATTATTTTTCTATTTTCTGTCTGTTTATTTATCTGTTCCCTTCTTCTAGTTGCATGATCATCTACATTTGATGTCTTAAAGTTGTAAAATGTTCCATATATCTCTCAACTTGTTTAAAAGAAAATTTTTATTTGAAAAGAATTGAGAGATGCATGAATTTCAGGTTTAAAATAAGATTAGTTTAATTATATTGATGTGGTGCATTTGCTTTTATTTTCTGAATGTATGATTAAAAAGTGCATATTTGAAGTTGTGATTTTAGAATGTTGGCTCTTGAAAGAATAAAGAAAAAGAAAAAATATTATTGATAATCTGAAAAATATAAAATTGATTCTTGAAGCAAGAAAAAGCTTGCTTGCAAAAAAAAGAGAAAAAGTGGCGAAAATAAAAAGAAAGAAAAAAAAAAGCAAGCAGAAAAAGCCAATAGCTCTTTAAAGCAAAAGGCAAGAGCAAAAAGCCCATAACACTTTAAACCAAAAGGTAAGGGTAAAAGGGCCCAAAGCTTTGAGCATCAGTGGTTAGGAGGCCTAAAGGAATAAAATCCTGGCCTAAGCTTTGATAAACCACTATTTTATGGTTTATCTTGTGTTTAATTGAGTGGTTTCATCAAGTCTTTACCCACGTATTCATATGATTTGCATGATTTTACAATCCCTTCCTAGTTTTGTTTTATGGTTGAAAACTTGCTTCCTAAAGATCTTTAATTAGTATATTTTAATTCTTCTTTATACCATTCGATGCCGTGATCCGTGTGTTAAGTGTTTCAGGCTTTATAGGGCAGGAATGGGTTAGAGAATGGAAAGGAAGCTTGCAAAAATGGAAGGAACACAAGAAACCAAGGAGATAACCAGCGAGCACCGACGCGCATGCATGGCTCACGTGAGTACACGGAATGGAGAAATTTGCAGCGACGCGTGCGCGTGCCTGACGCGTACGCGTGACAAGGAAATTCGCCAAATGACGTGCACGCGTGACTGACGCGTACGCATGACATGCGCGATCTGCAGAAATAACATAAAACACTGGGGGCGATTTTGGGCCGAGTTTTGACCCAATTTTCGGCCCAGAAACATAGAATAGAGCCAGGGAACCTGCAGAGACTCGAGAGATTCACATTAGCATAGTTTTAGGTTTTTAGATCTAAATCTAGAGAGAAAAATTACTCTTCCTCTAGGTTTTCTTTACATTCATAGTTTATTAGTTTTATGCTTTTGCTTTTGGATATTGAAGAGTCATCACCTCCGTTGAAGATACTATTCTAGTTTGTTTCCTTACTCTTTTATTTATTCCATATTCTTAATTCTTGTTTAAAGTTACAATTGGATTATTTTCATGGATTGTTAATGAAAAAGATTACTTTTAGTTTTAATTAAATTGCAGTTATTGTCCATCATGTCTTTCTTTTATTCCCTTTTTAATTCTATGCAAGTAATTTTCATGTCAATGGAGTAGATTCCCAACTTGACATGGGGGTTGATTAAAAGGAGACACTTGAGTTGGAATGCTTAAGTGATTAGTTAAATTGGAAGTTGTTGGCTAATTCTTTACTTACTAACGCTAGACCTTCCCAAGGGAGAGGACTAGGATTTACAAATAAGAGTTAGCTCAATCACTTGACTTTCCTTTATTTAGTAAGGGTTAACTAAGTGAAAACAACAACCTCTTTATACTACACTTGAGAAAATTCCAACAAGGATAGAACTTCCAATTAATCATTCCCCCAGTCAAGGATTTTTAATTAGAATATATATATATATTTCTCTTTTAAATTACAATTATTTATTTTCTGTCATTTAACTCTCAAAATTCTCGAAAAACTCCTGATTAATAACTTAGCACCCTTTCTAGCAACTCGTTGGGAGACGACCTGGGATTCATACTCCTAGTATTTTTATTCTAAACTTTTGTGACAACCTTTCTAAATTGATGAGGCGAATTTTAGCTGGTTAAGAACTATACTTGCAACGCTGTTTTTATATTATAATCTCTTAATTGGTCTAATTTCTGCCACGCATCAATTTTTGGCGCCGTTGCCGGGGACTTGTAATTGTGTGCTGAATTATTAATTAGTGTGCATATTTTTATTTTATTTGCGTATTTCATTTTATTTTATTACCATGAGCTGTATGTTTCTTTCATTGAATGACGCGTTCACTGCCTGATCCGAGCTTAGCTGCATTTTATCCTGAAATTGAAAGAACTCTTTCACGTATTAGGCGAGCTCGGTGCAGGTTAGCCTCAGAGGGTGGTGAAGTGATTGTTATCGATTCACCAGTCTCATCTGAGGGTGAATCTAAACCGCCATCTGAGGAAGAAACAAACTCCTTTACTACTGATTCAGTTGATTCACGTGCAGATAGAATGGCAACACCTAGGAGGATTACTCTCCAAGAAGCTGGAGCTCCAGATTTTACACTGCAGTCGTATTAAGTACATCATCCAACTCTGGCTGTAGATTTTGAGCTGAAGACTGCACTAATCAACTTGATGCCAAAGTTTCATTGCTTACCTGCTCAGGAGCCTATGAAGCACCTAAGGGATTTTCAGACAGCCTGTTCTACTGTAAGGCGTCATGGTGCAAATGAATCTTCTATTCTGTTAACCGCCTTCCTATTTTCTCTTGAGGGAAAGGCGAGGGAGTGGTACTACTCCCAACCTGAAGCAACTGTCACCAACTGGGATACGCTCAGGAGAGAATTCTTGGAAAAATACTTTCCAGCTAAAGTTACAGATAGATTGAGAAAAGAGATCTCCTGCATTGTTAAAGGAGAATTAGAGACTCTTTATGAGTACTGGGAGCGCTTTAAGAACCTTCTGGACGCATGCCCCCATCACATGATTGACAGGTTGGTGTTGATCAGCTACTTCACTCAAGGCATGAAGCCTCGGGATAAAACTACACTGGATGGTGCTAGTAATGGTTCTCTGAAAAAGTACAAGACTGCAGATGAAGCATGACAACTGATCAGCGACTTAGCTGAGTCCACTAGAAATCACAGGCATAGGAACAGCCACTCAAAGACTGTTGCAGATAGGGGTGTTCATGGTTTGGTTAGTCCAAAAACCAAACCAGTTTTTTGGTTAACCAAAAATATAGTATTGGTTAATTAACTAAATTGGTTTTACATGATGAAACCGGTTATTAACCAGTTAGTGAAATTCAAAACCGGTTTTTAACCGGTTATTAAAACAAAAACCGATTTTTACATTAAAAACAAAACCGGTTTTTATACTAAAAAATTGACTTTTATACCATAAAATTGGTTTTTACATGTAAAAATAGTTTTTTACACAAATTAATATTTTTACATATAAAAATCCAAATTTTTGAACCTTTTTTTAATTGAATTTTTTTAATCTAATTTTTTTTCTTTCTAAATGATACGAGTAACATTTGTAAATAATGAAATCCCTTCCATTGCTTTCGTTCCTTTTTCTTTCTTATCTCTTTTCAGCATTTTCTATAAATAATTTTTTCTAATATAAATATTTTCTTTCTAAATGATACGAGTAACTTTTTCTTATCTCCTTCTATCCATCTCTCTCCTTTTCTCTCCCCCTCCCCTCTCTTTCTCTTCCTCTCTCTCTCTCTCTCTCTCTCTCTCCCCTCTCTTCCATTTCTCTCCCCCTTCTTTTCTCTCTCCACTTCTCTCTCTCTCTCTCTCTCCCATTTTCTCTCTCATCCTCTCTTTCTTTTATCTCTCTCCCCCTCCTCTCTATCTATCTCTCTCTTTCCACTCTTTCTCCCCCTCCCCATTTCTTTCTCTCTATCCTTCTCTCCATCTCTCTCCCCATGCTCTCTCTCTCCCCTTCTTTCTTTCTCTCTCCCCTCCTCTTCCTCTCTCCTTCTCTCTCCCTCATCTCTTTTCTCTCTCCTTCTCTTTTTCTGTCTCTCTCTCTTTCTCTCTCCCCATCCTCTCTCTCTCTCCCCATCCTCTCTCTCTCTCCCCTCTCTCTTTTTCTCTCTTTGTCCTCTTTCTCTCTCTTCTTCTCTTTCTCATATCCTTCTTCTCTCTTCTTATCTCTCTTTTTTTATTTCTCCTCCTTTATCTTCTCCTCCTCTCTCTCTTCTCTCTCGCTTTAGAGAGAAGAGGCAAAAAGAGATAGAAGAGGGATAGAGATTGAGAAAAGGTTGAGAGAGAAAGAGAAAAGAGAGAGTAAGAAAAAAAAGAGGAGAAAGAGAGAAAAGGAAGAGAGGAAGAGAAAGAGAGAGAAAATGAGAGAGAGAAAGAAGAAAAAGAAAGAGAGAGAGGAGTGAGAGAGAGAAAGAGAGAAAAGAAAAAAGAGAGAGAAAGAGAGGGGAGGAAAAGGAGAGAGAGAGGAAGGAGAGGAGAGAGAGAGAGAGAGAAAGAGAGAAAAAGGAAACGAGAGGAGAAAAGAGAGAGAGAATGATAGGAGAGGAGAGAGAGATAGAAGGGGAGAGAGAGGGGAGGAAGAGAGATAGAAAAAAGGGGAGAGATGATTAGAGAGAGGAATGGAAGGAGAGAGATGAAGAGAGAGAAAGGAGGGGGAGAAAGAGGACAAGGAGAAAGAGAGAGGCAGTGAGAGAGCGGAGAGAAGGAGAAAGAGACAAAGAGAGAAGAGGAGAAAGAGAGAGAGGGAGAGAAGGAGATAAAGAAAGAGGAAAGGGAATAGAGAAAGAGAGAAGGATAGAGAGAGAAGGGAGAGAGAAAGAAAGACGAGGTGGAGAGAGAAGAGGGAGAAGGGAGAGAGAGAGAGAGAGAGAAAGAGAGGAAGAAAGGGAAAGAGAGAGATAAGGGAGAGAGCGGATAAGAGAAAGAGGGAGATAGAGAGAGAGAGAGAGAGAGAGAAAGAGAGAGAGAGGGGGGAGAGGAGATAAAGAGAAAAATGAGTGAGAGAGAGAAGGGAGAGAGAGGGGGGAAGGAAGGGGGAGAGAGAGGGAGAGGAGAGAGAAATAAGAGGAAAAGAAGAGAGAATAGAGAGAGAGAGAGAGAGGAGGGGGAGAGAGAAAAAGAGAGGACAAAGAGGAAGAGAAAAAAGAGGAGAGAGAGAGAGAGAGAGGAATGGGGGGAGAGAGAGAGGGAGAAAGAGATGGAGAGAGAGAAAGAGAGAGGAAGGAGAGAAAGAGCATGTAATTTGGTTTTGAAATTAGGTTTTGATTTTAATTTGGTTTTGGTTTTGGTTTTGGTTAACCTGTTAAAAACCGGTTTTTTTAAATTTGGTTTTGGTTAACCATTTTTAAAAAATATGGATATGGTTTTTAAAATTGTTTTATTAAACTGGTTAACTAAAATGTGGTTATGGTTTTTTAACCGGTTAACCATATTTTAGTTTTTTTATGAACACCCCTAGTTGCAGAGGTTTCCTCTAGCAGTGAGACTACTACTCTTACACAGAGTATATGTGAAATGACCAACCTACTGAAGCAGATGCAGTTGAATCAACAACAAACTCAGCCTTCCCCACCACAACAAAGCCAACAGTTAGTCCCCCAAAGAGTATGCAGAATTTGTGCTGATTATAGTCATTACATTGATTAATGCCCGCAGCTCCAACAAGAAGACAACACTGTGGCAGCTACTCATAACTTCTATGACTGCCCGAGTCAAGGATACAATCAACAAGGCGGCAACTACAACCAAGGTGGGAACTATAACCAAGGATGGCAGGACAACTCCAACCAGGGTTGGAGAGATAATTCCAACCATGGCTGGAGGGACAACTATAATAGAGGAGGCAGAGACAACAATGGAAATCAGAGGTGGAATAACAATAACAGACAGCAGAATCAGAACCAGCCTTATAGAGCACCTCACCTTAGGCAATCCCAAGGACCCCGGCACAATCAACAACAGGCCCCTCAGATCACTTATCCTACTTCCTCATCAAATGACGAGATGCTTCGTTCTCTCGCACAAGGACAACAAAACATGCAGACTACACTGAACTCTACTCTAAATGGTCTGAATGCCACTTTACAAGCTCTCGTCTCCCGAATAGATTCATTATCTGCTCCTACCAACCAGCCTTCAAGCTCTAGTGGAATTCCTTCTCAACCCTTACCTAACCCCAAGGGTGGCATCAATGCCATCACTCTGAGGTCTGGAACCACACGGCCAGAGAGGAACCAGGAGGAGCCAAGCCCAATAGAACACGCCCCAGTTGAAGATATAGTTGAAGTGGAAGATGCTGAAGAGGAAGAAGAAGTACAAGACAAGGTTGAAGAAGAAGTAGCTCAGCCAAGGAATGGAGCACCAAAGGATACAGAGGCTGCAAGTGGCGCTACCCCTATTCCATTTCCACACCTTGCACAGAAACCCAGGAAGCAGATGGAACTTGATCCCAAAATGGTAGAAATTTTCAAAAAGGATGAGGTAACTGTTCTCCTTTTTTATGTTATTCAACAAGTACCTAAATATACAAAGTTTCTGAAAGATTTATGCATGCATAAAGACAAAATTAATGAACTAGAAACTATTCCTTTAGGTAGTTCTATATCTGCTTTAATGGGGGGTATACCTGAAAAATGTAGTGACCCAGGTCCATGCATGTTTAACTGTACCATTGGAGGTGTAATATTTTCTAACTGCATGTGTGATTTAGGAGCGTGTGTTAGTATAATGCCATTGTCTATATATGATGCTTTGAGGTTTCCTCCCTTAAAAAGGTCAGCAGCTCGTTTTGTGTTAGCAGATAAGAGCATTATTACAATAGTTGGAATTGCTGAAGATGTATTAGTAAGCATTAAGGGGCTCACATTTCCCATTGACTTCTATATCCTGGAAATGCCCCCTAATGACTCAAGAAGATCATCATCAATCCTGCTTGGAAGACCATTCCTAAAGACCTCGAAGTTCAAGCTGGATGCATTCTCAAGAACTTACTCCTTTGAGATAGATGACAGAGCAGTGAGTTTCAATTTAAATGAAGCTATGAAGCACCCTCCAGAAGATCATTCTATCTTCCAGTGTGACATCATTGATGAAACTGTAGCTGAAGTTCACCAAGAAGTAGTATAAGAGAAGCACATAGAACAAGGTTCAAGTGTGGGAACACCCTCTGAACATAATGAATACACCTTGCCATTATCACTAGTTCCAGATAATCCAGAACCTAGCCATGATCAGAAATTGGAATTAAAGCCACTCCCTCTCCACCTCAAGTATGCTTACCATGAGGATAATCAGAAATTTCCAGTTATCATTGCAAGAGAACTCACTTCCCAACAAGAGGAGTAGCTACTTAGTGTGCTGAGAAAACATAAGAAAGCAATTGAGTGGAGCTTGGCGGATATAGTAGGCATCAGCCCTCAAATTTGTGAGCACAAAATATACTTAGAAGAGGGAGCAAAGCCTGTCCGTCAACCCCAAAGAAGATTGAACCCCACCATCTTAGAAGTTGTCAAGAAAGAAGTGACCAGGCTACTTGAAGTAGATATCATTTACCCCATCTCAGACAGTGAATGGGTCAATCCAATACAAGTGGTGCCCAATAAGTCTGGAGTCACAAAAGTCAAGAATGAGCATGGAGAGCTCCTGACAACTAGAGTGCAGAATTTATGGAGAGTTTGCATTGATTACAGGCATCTCAACCAAGCTACTCGCAAGGATCACTACCCCTTGCCATTTATTGATCAGATGCTTGATCGCCTGTCAGGTAAATCCTATTATTGCTTTTTAGATGGTTATACAGGCTACTTTCAAATTCATATAGCTCCTGAAGATCGGGGGAAGACTACTTTTACATGTCCCTCTGGAACGTATGCATATAAGAGGAAGCCTTTTGGCTTATGTAATGCACCGGCTATTTTCCAAAGATGCATGATGAGTATCTTTTCAGATCTTATTGAGAACTGTATGGAAGTATTCATGGATGATTTTAGCGTTTATGGTGATTCCTTTAACCTTTACTTGGATAGTTTAGCTAGAGTATTAGACAGGTGTGTTAGTTCAAACCTTGTATTGAATTTTGAAAAATGTCACTTTATGGTAAAACAAGGGATTGTTCTAGGAAATGTTGTTTCTAATACTGGTATTTATGTAGATCCAGCAAAGGTAGATGTCATTTCTAGTTTACCTTACCCCTCCTCCGTGAGGGAGGTCCGTTCGTTCCTTGGCCATGCAGGTTTCTATAGGAGATTCATTAAGGACTTCAGTAAGGTAGCATTACCTTTATCCAGACTGCTGCAGAAAGATATTGAGTTCGAGTTCAGTGAGGATTGCATGCAAGCATTTGATAAGCTGAAGATTTCCCTGACTCAAGCTCCAATCGTGAGAGGACCAGACTGGAGCCAGCCATTTGAGATTATGTGTGATGCCTCCAACCATGCAGTAGGAGCAGCGCTGGCCCAGCACGAAGGTAAGGATCCTTTCGTAATTGCTTATGCGTCTATGACCTTAGATGCTGCTCAGTCTAACTACACTACTACTGAAAAAGAGCTTCTAGCTATTATTTTTGTTCTGGATAAATTTCGAGCCTATTTACTTGGTACTAAGGTGGTAGTGTACTCGGACCATGCAGCTCTAAAATATTTATTAGCTAAAAAAGAGTCTAAACCAAGGCTAATACGTTGGATACTACTACTGCAAGAATTTGATTTAGAAATTAAGGATAGGAGTGGTAACTAGAATTTAGTGGCAGACCACTTGAGTCTCCTTGAGCACATTAAGGATGACTCCACTCCTATCAATGATACTTTCCCATTTGATAGCTTGCATGCAATATCTGAAGTAATTCTTTGGAATGCACCTGTAGCTAATTATCTAGTTAGCCATACTTTCCCTCCCAATTTTACTAAGCATCAGAGAGACAAGCTGAAAAGCGAGTCTAAATATTATATATGGGATGACCCATATTTATGGAGGTATGGTTCTGACCAGGTAATTAGAAGGTGTGTGCCCCAATCAGAATTCCAGTCCATTTTAGAGGCCTGCCACTCTTTTGAGAGTGGAGGACATTTTGGCCCTCAAAGAACAGCTAGAAAAATCTTAGACTGTGAATTCTGGTGGCCTACTCTTTTTAAAGATGCTGCTGCTTTTTGTAAATCTTGCTTCCCATGCCAAAGGTTTGGTAATATATCCAAGAGGGATGAGATGCCTCAACAGATTATGCTTTTCTGTAAAATTTTTGATGTTTGGGGCATTGACTTCATGGGTCCATTTCCAAACTCTAGTGGTTACCTTTATATACTGTTAGCTGTAGATTATGTCTCTAAATGGGTGGAAGCAATTCCTACCTGCACTAATGATGCTAACATTGTTGTTTTCTTTGTTAGAAATCATATTATCTGTCGCTTTGGATCACCACGAGCAATCGTGAGTGATCAAGGCACTCACTTTTGTAACAGGAGATTAACAGGATTACTGAGGAAGCATGGAATTGTTCACAAAGTAGCAACAACTTATCATCCCCAGACTAATGGGCAAGCAGAAGTATCTAATAGAGAAATAAAGCGCATTCTGGAGAAAATAGTAAAGCCTCATAGGAAGGACTGGAGTGCCAGGCTACAAGATGCACTCTGGGCATATCGAACAGCGTATAAGACACCCATTGGGATGAGCCCTTTCCGCTTAGTGTACGGAAAGGCTTGCTACCTTCTAGTAGAGGTGGAACACAAGGCTTTCTGGGCTGTGAGGGAGTGCAACATAAATTTTGAGGAAGCTGGTGCTGAAAGGAAGCTGCAACTGGCAGAATTGGAGAACCTTCGCCTAGAAGCATATGATAACTCCAGGCGATACAAAGAGAAGATGAAGGCTGTCCATGACAAGCACATAAAAAGGAGAGAGTTTAGACCAGGGGAGTTAGTTCTTCTTTATAACTCCAGACTGAGGCTCATGCCAGGCAAACTGAGATCAAGATGGGAAGGTCCCTACAGAGTAGAAAAGGCAGAGCCATACGGAGTTTTTCACCTGCATCATCCTTCTAGCTCCAAATTCATCAAGGTCAATGGACATCGCCTAAAGCTTTATCATGGAGAGAAGATTAAGGATGAAAAAGAGATAGAGATCTTCCTCTTGGAAGACCCACCAACAGAAGCAGAATGAGCTTGAAGAACGTCCAACTTAAGGACGTAAAAGCAAAGTGCTCTGTGGGAGACAACCCACCATGGTATGATCGTTCTGTTTCAGTCTTAGTTTTGTTTTATTTTATTCTACTTTATTTTTCTTAGTGACTCTTCTCATAATCTCTGCATATAGTCTGCATTTGCATTTGCATTCTGCATATAAAAAAAATGCACGCGACACGTGAACGTCGCTGACGCGTACACGTCATATGTGCATTCGAAACAAAAAAGAAAAGAAGCAGAGAGTTACGCGGGAGCGTGGCTGGAGGCATGCCTTAGGCACAAACACGCCCACGCAAACGCGTCCCTGACGCGTCCGCGTCACCTAAAAAATCAGCCTCCCACGCGTACGCGTCACCCACGCGCATGCGTGACCCTGCAAAATCAACATAAAGGGGTGTATGGCAGAGAGTTATGATGGAGTGGGGCTGGAATGGTGCTGGAAGCACAAACCCCATCACGCGTACGCGTTACTCACGCGTACGCGTCACCCTAAATTTTGGCAATGTGCGTATAAAATAGAGGGTTGGGTGTGCGCGAGGCTGTACTCGCGCCAATAGCACAAATCAGGTCACGCGTACGCGTCACCCACGTGTACGCGTCACTTGAAACTAGCGCCAACCACGCGAACGCGTGCTCCACGCGTCCGCCTCACATGCGACGCACAGTTTAACTAGACTTGCGCCAGAATTCCTATCTTTTCTTCCCTAATCTTAATTTTTTATTTTCCTTTCTTAATTCTTTCTTCCTCCTTCTTTCTTCTTTATTCCTTTTCACTTTTTACCTTCTCCCCCCTTCGTTATTATCATCATCAAGGTTCTTTTCTTTTCTTCTTCCCTCTTTACTTTTTCATTATTATTTTTATTTATGTTTTCTTCTTCTTTTTCTTTTTTACTTTCATACTCTATGTTTCCTTTTTCTTTCTTTTTCTTTTTACATTATTTTAATTGGTATTAGAAATTTATTTGGATGATTGTTTACTTTTATAATTGCTTGTGGATTATTAAGGAATTGTTTGACAATTAATATTACTTCTTAAGGGTTGTTTGCATGTTCAAATCTAATACTTTCAATAACATATTTACCATGCATGCTAAATGTTTGTGTAAAAGCCCGTATTGCATTGTGCATTTTAATTATCCTATTCTTCTACTCTAATGCCTGTTTTTCACAAAACTCCTTAAATATTTTATTAAATAAATATAATTGTCAATACAAACGTGATGGCTAGTTTGTTACGAGTGACAATACATTTAAGTAATTAATGCTTGATCTATGCTACTCATGCCTTTGCTAGCATGTCAATAAACATCTTGCATCTACTTGCCATAACATGCACTTGCTATATTTCCATTGATGAACTTTTCACATGTAGTCATGACCATGTGTTAACGACATCCTTATTTACCTTGCATTGATTATCACTTGTACTATCTTCTTCCTTGCTCTAACCCTTAGCTTTAAAAGTTACTTTCTTTTTCCCTTTTCAAGATGGCCACCAGGAAAGGTAAAGAGAAAGCTACTCCCAAACCACCGGCAAGGAAAGGAACAAAAAGAGCACTAGTTGCAGAGCCATCTTCAACAGCTATAAAGCCCTCAACAAAGCGAATCAAGAGGATCATCAAGGTCGATGAAAAAGAGAAAGCCTTTTCAGCAAAGGACACTGCGCGGTTCACTAACTGCTACTGTGAGCAGATGTTCCCCATCTTGGCTGAGCGAAACTATAATAATGAGTACCTTCTCATCCTCCCGACCAACATTGTTGAATTTGTTGAGCCCCGAATTGAACGAAGACAATGGGGATTCCTACAGAGACAGCCACGGCAGGTCAATCTTTCATGGGTAGTTGAATTCTACTCAAACTTTCACATGCCAACCCTGCAGTCTGTCTATGTCCGTCAGAAGCAAGTCCCCATAACTGAAGAAGCTATTCAGCAAGCTTTAGATCTTTCGCCTGCTCCAGAAGGATTGGACGTATTCCAAAAAGGCTCTTTTAAGTGCCAGACATACCAATTTGACTGGGACGCCGTTCTCAGAATTATAGCACAACCGGGAAGCAGATGGATCTATAGATACCATCAATCCTGACCTAAGGGAATATTGGCTTCAGCACTCACCTTGGAGGCTCGAGTATGGGCACAAATTATGTCCCATTACGTTTTTTCGAGCACTCACGAGTCCTCCTTCACTGCAGACATGGCTGTTCTACTCTGGTGTATCCTTACAGACCAGCCTCTCAATTTACCAAGACACATCCGGAATGCTATGGGACACGTACAGATTGCAGACAACCTACGTTTTCCCGCCTTGGTTTCAGATCTAATCTCAGCAGTCGGAGTCTCCTACAGAGCTGGGGACACTAAGACCATGATTCCACGGGATGATCAGATCGTCCCTAACGGGAAGTACATCAGACCAACAGCAACTACTACCAGCAGGACTGTAGAACCAGCCGAAGATGTCCTTCCTCCTTCCACATCACAAGAACCTTCAAGAAATCAGCTACTCCTACAGATAATTCAGAGGTTAGACCGGCTTGGCCGGCAAGGAAAGCGAAGAGAGCGTCGTAACAAGCGCAGATTTACATACCTCAAGGAGCTGCTTGTTGGTAACCACCCACCTGAAGAAGACCCAGACATCCCGGACTCCACTTTATTTACCAGCACAGGGAGCCATGACGGTCCCGATTGTGAAAATGCTGCTACCAGCCCCCCTTTGTTCCTGACTGATGGCACCGAGGATGGTGCCAAGCTTTAAGTGTGGGGAGGTCGGTCAGTACTTGACTTCCGGAGGTAATTTCTCCTTCTTAATACCAATAAATTATTTATTTTTCTTTTGTTTAGGATAGGATAAATTGCATAGTAATAGGTATCTGCATGCATGTTCTTTTTGGTTGAAAAATAATAAGTTTCTTTTCAAGACTCTATTTTGAAAATTTTCACTAATTTAAATCAAAACCTTTGTGTTAAAACCTGTTTGAAGACTATAAATTGGAACATAAATGATAGCTAAGAACACACAACCCGTGAGACTTGAGCTTAATTACTTGGTTACAATATTTAACCATAATATTTTATTCTTGTGTGTTTGCTTCTCTATGATTGTAATCTATATTTTGTTCCATCCTATATGTCCAATGCTTAATGTGTTATATGCATACATATGATTGAGGCCATTATTTGATTATTAGCTCACTTATCCCAAATAGCCGACCCTTTATGTCACCTTTGTTAGCCACTTTGAGTCTTTTCATCCCCATTTGTTCTATATTTTACCACATCACTAGCCTTAAGCAGAAAAACAAATTAAATACCCCAAATTGAATCTTTAGTTAGCTTAAGATAGAGATTGTGTGTTAACTAAGTGTGAGAAAACTATGGAAACATGGGTTAATAAGGGAATATGTTATGTTTTTACAATTGATAAAATATTAGGAATTTGGGTACCTACTCATGTAAGACCAGAAAAATTAAAAGTCCATGTGCATTGATAATGTTATATTTAATTTTATGCTTTAAAAAAAATAAAAAAATATATTCAATAAATAAGTAAATAAATAAGGGGACAAAATTACCCCAATGCAATGTTAAGTTAATGAAAAGATCAATGCATATGTGATACAAATTAAAAGAAGAGTTGATGCATGAGTATGTAGTACAAAAGTGGGAATTTTGGGTAGTTAGGCATGAATTTAAAAGTATATAGAGTATGTATAGGTGAAAGCTTAGGTTGATCAAGGATTCAATTTATAGCTCACTTAGCCATATATATACCCTTACCCTTACCTTGGAAAAAGACCTCATGATGTTTGCATTGGTACATTAAATATTTGTTGACTGGTTAGGTGAAGAACAAAGTTTAGAAAGCATGACTAGAGAAGATTAGAGTGATTATCCTATACACTTGAGTGATTAGAGTGCACATATACTATCAGTAAGGTTTCAATGCTTGATTTTATGTTCCCTGTTTTCATGAGCTATCTTCTTACAAGTTTACTTGTTTTTACTATATAATTTTAATTGGTGATATTTGATTTATATTTGTCTTGAAGAACTTATTTAATTTTAAACCAAGTAGGCAAAAATCATTTTAGCATATAGTTGCATTCATAGGTTGCATTGCATTGCATGAGTCTTACTTTCCCTTATTTAGTCTTTTAATCTCCTTGAGCTAAACATGAGGACATGCTAATGTTTAAGTGAGGGGAGGTTGATAAATCACTATTTTATGGTTTATCTTGTGTTTAATTGAGTGGTTTCATCAAGTCTTTACCCACTTATTCATATGATTTGCATGATTTTACAATCCCTTCTTAGTTTTGTTTTATGGTTGAAAACTTGCTTCCTTGAGATCTTTAATTAGTATATTTTAATTCTTCTTTATGCCGTGATCCATGTATTAAGTGCTTCAGGCTTTATAGGGCAGGAATGGCTTAGAGAATGGAGAGGAAGCTTGCAAAAAATAGAAGGAACACAAGAAACCAAGGAGATAACCAGCGAGCACCGACGCGCATGCATGGCTCACGCGAGCGCGCGGAATGGAGAAATTTGTAGCGACACGTGCGCGTGCCTGATGCGTACGCGTGGATCGGAGTTCTGCAAGATGATGCGTGCGCGTGCCTGACGCGTACGCGTGACAAGGAAATTCGCCAAATGACGCGCACGCGTGACTGACGCGTACGTGTGACATGCGCGATCTGCTGAAATAACATAAAATGCTGGGGGCAATTTTGGGCCGAGTTTTAACCCAGTTTTTGGCCCAAAAATACAGAATAGAGCCAGGGAACCTGCAGAGACTCGAGAGATTCACATTAGCATAGTTTTAGGTTTTTAGATTTGAATCTAGAGAGAAAAATTACTCTTCCTCTAGGTTTTCTTTACATTCATAGTTTATTAGTTTTATGCTTTTGCTTTTGGATATTGAAGAGTCATCACCTCCGTTGAAGATACTATTCTAGTTTGTTTCCTTACTCTTTTATTTATTCCATATTCTTAATTCTTGTTTAAAGTTACAATTGGATTATTTTCATGGATTGTTAATGAAAAGGATTACTTTTACTTTTAATTAAATTGCAGTTATTGTCCATCATGTCTTTCTTTTATTCCCTTTTTAATTCTATGCAAGTAATTTTCATGTCAATGGAGTAGATTTCTAACTTGACATGGGGGTTGATTAAAAGGAGACACTTGAGTTGGAATTCTTAAGTGATTAGTTAAATTGGAAGTTGTTGGCTAATTCTGTATTTACTAACGCTAGACCTTCCCAAGGGAGAGGACTAGGATTTACGAATAAGAGTTAGCTCAATCACTTGACTTTCCTTTATTTAGTAAGGGTTAACTAAGTGAAAACAACAACCTCTTTATACTACACTTGAGAAAATTCCAACAAGGATAGAACTTCCAATTAATCATTTCCCCAGTCAAGGCTTTTTAATTAGAATATATATATTTCTCTTTTAAATTACAACGATTTATTTTCTGTCATTCAACTCTCAAAATTCTCAAAAAACTCCTGATTAATAACTTAGCAACCTTTCTAGCAACTCGTTGGGAGATGACCTGGGATTCATACTCCCAGTATTTTTATTCTAAACTTTTGTGACAACCTTTCTAAATTGATGAGGCAAATTTTAGCTCGTTAAGAACTATACTTGCAACGCTGTTTTTATATTGTAATCTCTTAATTGGTCTAATTTCTGCCATGCATCAAGCGGCTAAACCAAGCTATCTCTAACCATGTGCTTGTGGCGTGAAGGTGTCAAGTGAAAAGCTTGTGACTGAGCGGTTAAAGTCGTGGTCCAAAGCAAAAAAGAGTGTGCTTAATAACTCTGGACACCTCTATCTGGGGACTCTAGCAAAACTGAGTCACAATCTGAAAAGGTTCACCCAGGTAAAGTGTCTGTGGCATGAATGTATTCGGTAGTAATATTGGAAAACAGAGTGCTTAGGGTCACGACCAAGACTCAAAAAGCTGTGTTCAAGAATCAAAATAAGCTTAACTAGGAGAGTCAATAATATCATCTGGATTCTAAGTTCCTAAAGATGCCAACATCTCTGAGTTTCAATGGATAGTGAGATACCAAAACTATTCAGAAGCAAAAAGCTACTAAGTCCCGCTCATCTGATTTTTACTAAGCTTCATTTGAAACTTAGAAATTTATTGTATCTTAATTTTTTTTTTATCCTACAGTGTTTTTAGTTGCTTGGGGACAAGAAACAGTTTAAATTTGGTGTTGTGATGAGCGGATATTTTATACGCTTTTGGCATCACTTTCATATAGTTTTTAGTAGTTTTTGTTTAGTTTTTATTGAGTTTTTATAGGTTTTAGTGTTAAATTCAAATTTTTGGATTCTACTAAGAGTTTTTGTGTTTTTGTACAATTTCAGGCATTTTCTGGTTGAAATTGAGGAGTTGGAGCAGAAGTCTAATTCAGAGACAAAGAAAGCATTGCAGATGCTATTCGGATCTGAGATACCTGCATTCGGAAGAGCTTTTCCAGAGCTACAGAAGTCCAAATGGAGCGCTCCCAATGGCTATGGAAATCTGACTTCCATAGCTTTCCAGCAATATATAATAGTCTATACTTTGCTTCGTATTAGAAGGCCCAAAACTGGCGTCCAACGCTAGCTTCCTGCCTCTTTCCAGGCGTCCAGCGCCCAAAGAGTAGAGATCAATGTCCAAGCGCTCAGAGAGGACCCCCTAGCTGGTTCCACATCCAAGGAGCCTCATAGCACGTGGATCTCATCAAAACTCAGCCCAAACACTCACCAAGTGGGCCCCAGAAGTGGATTTTAGCACTAAAAAGACTATTTTATCCTTACTAGTTATCTATTTAGTATTTAAAGTGTATTTTTCATAACCATTGGAGGAGTTTATGCTATTTTCGAGTTTTTCATTGTGTTTTTACTTCAGTATGAGTTTTTAAACCTCCTAGGTTGAGGGGAGGAGCCTTGCTGAGTCCTATGAATTAATAAAAGTATTACTGTTTCTTCTTCGATCCGTGTTTGATTAATTCTAAGATGTATATTTGTACTTCATCGTGGTGAATAGGATGATCTAACAAATTAGCTCTGTTCATCACATTATGATGAACGTGCCTGACAAACACCCGCGTCTACTTGGGTTCAGAACGCGTCTTTCACTGGATAGTGACGAACCAACAGCTTGAATATACGTCTCTCAGACGGTTAATCCACGACTTTGTTGGGGACTTCTCGAGACATCGGTTTAGCCAATTTCCAGGGAGATTAGGGTCTCTGTGGTAGAGGCAAGAACCCAAAGATGCAGCATTCTCTGATCCGGAAGATCCGACCTTATCTGTGGCGTTTTGAGTAGGATCATAAAGGAGAATGGACTGTACGCACTTCACCCTCAAGTAGAGATGGATCCACGCTAAACCTGGGGTTCAGATCCATAGGAGTATTGGCAGTTGCTCAAACCAGTGTCAATCACATACAGCTTGCCATTGAAGAAATCATTCACGAGAAAAGAGGCAGTAATACCGGAGTTAATTCAGAAAGATAAAGCAACTCAAATCCTTAACCCTATTCCTATTCCTATTAGTATTTTCTACCTCTTTTTCTTTATTCTAAATTAAATAGTTTCTCTTGATGAATGAAAATCAACAACCTTCTGATTCTGCCTGACTAAGACCTTCAAGATAACCCTAGCTTGCTTCAAACCACAATTCTCGTGGGATCGACCCTGACTCGCTCAGGTATTACTTGGACGACCCACTGAACTTGCTGGTACTGCTGTACGAAAGTGTGGAGTTCAGTTACGCTCGCAAGAACCAGGATGTTACATGACGCAAGACAGAGCAGATCAAAGGTGGCAATGGCATGAGACAAAATAGATATGCAACAAGACAAAGCAGAATAAAAATGGTGACGAAAGTATATATGAACAAGAGAAAGGAAGAAGATGAGCGATGGTGCTGTGGTGGATGCATGGTTATATGTGGTGCTGGTTAATGATGAAGAAAAGGAGCACATGTGGTGTTGTAATGGCTGGTTAATGATGAAGAATAATGGAAAGCTAGAGAAGTGTAGAGAAAGGGAGACTTGAGCTGAGAATGGGATAAAAATTAAAGAGGGAGACTTAGAGAGATTTAAGAACATTAGGGTTTTATTCCGACCGGACTGGATGCTCGAACCACAAATCTCACTTCATTAAAAATATTTATTGAATAATACACTACAAAAAAAAAAGGTCTATGGTCACGGTGAAAAACCGTGACCATAGCTAGTGAAAAGGGTGACCATAGGTCTATGGTCACGGTTTTTCCGCCGTGGCCTATTCTCTCGTGGCCATAGACCTATGGTCACGGTTTTTTTTATCTATGGTCACGGTTTCTATGGTCACGGTTGTAATGTTCAAATTCTGGCACTTTAGGCCACGTTTTTTTACCGTGACCATAGGTTAATCTATGGTCACGCGATAAAACCGTGACCATAGCCTTATCTATGGTCACGGTTTTCACCGTGACCATAGCCTCTATGGTCACCCCTTCCCAAAACCGTGACCATAGCCTTATCTATGGTCACAGTTTTGGCCGTGGCCAAAGCCTCTATGGTCACCCCACCAAAAACCGTGGCCATAGCCTTAGCTATGGTCACGATTTTAGCCGTGACCATAGCCCCTATGGCCACCCCTCATTAAACCGTGACCATAGCCTCTATGGTCACCCCTCACCAAAACTGTGACCATAGCCTTATCTATGGTCACGGTTTTGGCCGTGACCATAACCTTATCTATGGTCACAGTTTTAACCGTGACCATAGCCTTATCTATGGTCACGGTTTTTTGCCATGACCATAGCCTCTATGGTCACCTCACCTTGACCGTGACCATAGCCTTATCTATGGTCACGGTTTTCATTGTGGCCATAGCTTATCTATGGTTACAGTTTTTACCGTGACCATAGCCTGTTTTATGTTATGAGATTTAATTTTTTTAAATCATAATCACATCCCAAATGATGATAATCACAAAATAAATCTAAAAATAAAAAATTTGATAAATCCAAATCATAAAAGTTTTATTAAAAATTAGATATTCATTACAACACTAATCAAAATAGAGCGTAATTTATCCATTACATATAATATCGGATAAAGTCTCTTATCAAAAAGTAAAGAACACATCAAAATAATACATTTAGATAACCAAACTCATTATAAGACCCATCCCATCTTATATAGGGTGCCACAACTAGTCAACTCCTTTTGTCTTTACGAGTCCAAAAAAATTATCTTGTATACAAAATAAAACAAAAAATTCCTCGTAAAGAACATTCAAGAGTAGGTAAACAAAATAATCAATTAACAAATATTAATCCTAAATTAATATAAAATACAAAATAATTTCTATTTTAAACTTTCTGTCTTAAAATGAGACATAATCAAGTATGTTCTGGAAAATATTTGCAATTTAGCAATTGAAGATTTTACATATCAATAATTATAAAATATCTTGAAAAACACAGAGCTATTTGAAAAATAAAAGAAAATAGATACAAAAACTTTTAAAATTTTTACACACTAATCACATAAATAAAGTTGATGCATGACCTCTGAAAAATAAATAAAATTAAAATTCCTAATCTATCATTAAGACAAAAAATAGTGATATCATATCATCTACATGACATTTATAAAGTGATGTGTTTTGATTGAGTGAAATCAAAATGATTTAGTAGTTCCCATATATATTTCTTTGGTAAAATTGGAATGAGAAATTTTCATGCAAAAATTTACTCTTAGTGCTTAAATTCATCACTGTTACAACTCATTATATTCACCCTTTTGTTTAGTGTAAAACCTTGCTATTACCAATTTCAGAAGAAACAAGAAATGCTAATCCCTAGGTTAGTTCAAAAAATCCTAAATTCACAGACAGTCCCAACAAATAACCATCCTACAAGCATACCAAACAAGTTGTTTATTGCTGCACTGAAAAATTGAAAACACAGAAATTTTCATTGAGAACTAGCCATAAGGATTCACATTTGAGAACAAGGGAATCTACTACTTGACTAAATTTAAATCAGAGTGAGGTCAGATGTTTCAGAAAAAGCAACTCTGGAAAACAGAAAAGAGAAAATAAAAATAGCCTAAAAAGATGCATTGAAACCTAGGATATTAAAGATGAAGAGAATAGACTGGCTTTAGAAATATAATCTCATCGAAGCGCCAATTATCATTGGCAAAGCACACAACCGGAAAGCACTACAATGCTCATCTGCATCAGCAATCTAGCCTTTCCGGGTCCCAACAAAACCATTTCTCAAACTCCTTTCAACTCAATTTCAAAATCTGAACAATTTCAATATCTCAAACCATTTTCAATTTAAATTCATTTTTCTACCAATCAAGCTCATCTCCAATATTATAACCCTTTCCAAATTCCAATTCATTTCCAACAAAGTCAACTAACATCTTCTCAAATACTTTCCAACATTTTCAAACCCAAGTCATTCACAAATCTCAAATCATTTTCCGAAATCAAACTAAATCTAACATCCAATCACTTTCCAATTCTCAAATTATACTTGATAAACATTCGAATCAGAATTTTAAATCAATCCTTCATTCACTACTTCAATATCAAATAAATATTCAGAACTAGCCACAGGCAAGTAAGCAATCACATTTATTCAAAGTAGTTCAGAATTTTTCGCTGACTCTAGCTTCGGGAATATAAGCAAAACCATGACTGCTCTGCAGTGTTTTAAATCCAGAAGACAGCAGCAGCGTACAACATTCGAAATTTCATATAAAATCCAAATTAAATCCAACCACCTTCAAAATTTATGTGGTTAAACATAACTTATTCAAATTTTTTTCTCAATTAGTTCCAGGGTCATACCATTTTTAATGAAGGAGTTACGTAGCTTGGAAGTTAGGTAATTTTCTACTGAAGTCTGTTTTACAAATCATTGAACATAACCTCTTCCAAGTCCCATAACTCACTTACTAAAACATGGAAAACCCTGAAATTTGAATCATATATACTAAACATACTCATCTTTTACCTCCAATTGGTTGCATCTCAATATCATTCCAGAATTAAAAATTATGAAGCCTCAAAGTTACTGACTTAGAAAACAAAGCCTGACTTTTACTGCATAATACATCTTTCTCTGAAAATCCAAATCTTTAAAACCACAACTCTAACCATTCTAAATTTTTATGAAATTAAAGTATTAGGACCAAAGTTTCATTTAAAATTGGTTCCATTTCAAAATTTAAACTGCAGAATTTCCAATAGAGGAATCAAGTTGCTGCTATGTTAAACGTTCTGCAGAAAAACCAGATTTGACATCCCCAATTCAAAAATTCACCATAAATCATAAACTTAATGAAAAAGTCTCAAATTTACCAGTTTAGTTCCTTATATCCCCAAGTTTAACCCAGGCCTGTCTCATGCAATTCCGATCATTACGTAAGTAGTTATAGTTTTTCAAAGTTTCTGACTTCGTTTAAAATTATGCAGAAAATCAGATTTTAGAGTTCAACTTTGAAAAATCATAACTAATTCTCTAGTTGATACGAAACCTTAAAAATTGAATTTTCACAATTACACTAAATATATTTTACTTAACATTTAAATTCTTATAATTTCAGTCACTATAGAGTTACTAAATCACTTTCAAAGTTGCCGTTTTATTTCAAGAGAACCTGATTTTCAGCAAACCATTTAGTATTCAAAATCCAACCCTTCAATACCCCTCAAAACCAATTCCAAATCAACCACCAACCAAGTTCATTAACATTACAATATACCAAATAACAGCTCAACGGCAACAAATCCAACATAACCCATTAAAATTCAGAAATTCTCAACAATTAGTCATCAAACAATTCCCAATCCACATAATCAATCAATATCACTAATCAACAATTCCAAATCACAATCTCAACTATTCCAATCACAATTTCAGCCACAATTCAATATTCACATAATCAATCAATTACTCACAGCTATTAAATCTATTTGCAGTTATTCAATAAACCTTGTAGGCATTCTTAAATTGAAATCGTTTAAACCCTACCTCAATTAATCGAAACCGTCGAATTTAAACGCAATGATGCCCTTCTTTTTTCCAGTTTACAACAGCCAATGCGGCCGGAACAGCAGCAGCAGCCTCACTTCTTCTGGGGCAGCAACAACAATGACGCAGCAGCTTGATGTCGCAGGCAACAACCATTGAATTCAGCATGCAAGACTCGGAATTCAACCCTACGTTACCAATGTCTCAGAACCTTCAATAACTCATATCAGAATTTCGATTTTCAAAGATTCTAGAACGAAACGCTTACCGAGAAGATGAGGTTCCACCGGTGGTTACCGGCGGTCAAAGCGGCAACATGAAGCTTCAATGGCGACAAGGCAGCAACGAACGGCGGCGCAATAGCCACCCAAACGCGACGATGGCAAGCCCAGTCACTCGATGACCACGGCAACACCGCGACGCTCCCTTTCTTGCCTCTTCTCCCTCCTCCATTCGCGACTCCAATGGCGGCGGCAAGGACGGGTTCGATGACAGAGATCCGACAAAGCTGGCAGCAACGGGCTTCCTCCATACTTGCGAGCACGACGGCGGCGATGGGGTTGACGGGCTTCCTCTCGGCGCTGCTCTCTGCCTCGTTTCTGGCGAGCGCGACGACGATGACGACCAGACAGCGGCTGCGTGGCTATGGCGGCAGCGGCGAGGACACTCCCAGCGGCAGCTCTGGCCCAGCGGCGCCTCCTCTGGGTCTCCCTTTCTCTTCCGTTCAGCTCGTTCTCTCTCTTTCGGGTCTCACTCTCTCTTTGTTGTGTGCGAGGAAAAATGAAGCTGATGAGTGAAAGGGAGAAACGGCGCTAGGGTGAAGGGTAAGTGGGTTAGGGTTTTCTAAATTAATTTAGGAATTAGGGTTTTTGAGTAAATTGAAATTTAGTAATTTTAATTAAATTAGGGTATAGAGTATTAAATAAAAATCTAATTTATTTTTTTAAAATTACTTTAAAAATATTATTTGATTATCAATTTATTAATTTTCTTTTAAATCAAATTTTCTAATTTAAAAATTGGAGATATTATAATTAATTTTTTTTATCTATAAAAATTAAAATATTAACTTTTAAAATCTCAATTATTCAAACTAAATCATACAAAATTTTTATTCTTTTAAAATTATTAAGTTCTATAATTTAAATATAAAAAATTATTCAATATTATAAGAGTAAGTAAAATTTTTCATTTAATTATCAAAACTTAATTTAATTACTTTTAATAAAATAATTTCTAAAAATAAAGTATTTAATGAATATATAAATTGAAATTAACTCAAATAATATTTTTTTTCGAAAATTATGGGTCTTACAAATCACATTTTATAAAATACGATTTTAAATCTAAAATATCGATTACCTAAATTAAATTATATTACATTTCATTATTTTTCTATCACAACTTTAATTTCAATTTCTATAAAGTAACTAATTATAAATCATTTTTTAAATCATTATTAAGTTATTAAATCATTTTTTATGTTATTAAGTTTTAAATCTTTTTTTAATTTAAAATTAATAGTATTCAACTTAATTTTTTATTTATAAAATTAAATTTAAAATTTTAATATTTAAAATAAATCATATAAAATTATTATTAGTTTTTAATTATTAAAATTTTTAAAAGATAAAATATTTAAAATTATAAAAAATACATAAAAATTTTAATTAATTTAAACTCAAATGGTTAAAACTGTGACTATAGACCCCTTTAGGTCACCCCCAAAACCGTGACCATAGACCCTTTTAGATCACCCTTTTGAAAAACCATGACCATAGACACTTTTTGGTCATTGTAAAAAACCGTGACCATAAACCCCTTTAGGTCACCCTCAAAACCGTGACCATAGACCCTTTTAGGTCACCCTTCCGAAAAATCGTGACCATATACCCTTTTTGGTCACTGTAAAAAACCGTGACCATAGACACCTTTAGGTCACCCCCAAAACCGTGACCATAGACCCTTTTAGGCCACCCCCAAAACCGTGACCATAGACCCTTTTAGGTCACCCCCAAAACCGTGACCATAGACCATTTTAGGTCACCCTTTTTTGAAAAACCGTGACCATAGCCCTTTTTTGGTCACTGTAAAAAATCGTGACCATAGACCCCTTTAGGTCACCCCTAAAACCGTGACCATAGACCCTTTTAGGCCACCCCCCAAAACCATGACCATAGACCCCTTTAGGCCACCTCCCAAAACTGTGACCATAGACACTTTTAGGCCACCCCCAAAACCGTGACCATAGACCCCTTAAGGTCACCCCCCAACACCGTGACCATAGACTCTTTTAGGTCACCCTTTTTTGTAAAACCGTGACCATAGCCCCTTTTTGGTCACTGTAAAAAACCGTGACCATAGACGCCTTTAGGTCACCCCCAAAACCGTGACCATAGACCCTTTTAGGCCACCCCCAAAACCGTGACCATAGACCCCTTTAGGCCACCCTCCAAAACCGTGACCATAGACCCTTTTAGGTCACCCTTTTTTGAAAAACCGTGACCATAGACCCCTTTTGGTCACTGTAAAAAATCGTGACCATAGACCCCTTTAGGTCACCCCTCAAAACCGTGACCATAGACCCTTTTAGGCCACCCTTTTTTAAAAAACCGTGACCATAGGTACTCTATGGTCACCATTTCTAAAAAAACCGTGGCTATAGCTTTTTTATTTTGTTCATCCTAAAAAACCGTGACCATAGAGGGTCTATAATCACGGTTTTTTACCGTGACAAAAAAAACCGTGACCATAGACCTAAAATGTTGTAGTGATACTATTTGATCTCAACTTTTACCCATCTAAAATGAAAATTAGTTGAACCTGATCTGAATTGAGCGATGTCGGTCCGAATCTTTTCTGATGGATCGGATTATCCTCAACTAAGAGTACATATGTGCATATTCTTTTTCCTTTATGTAAATGGGAAAAAAAAAGTAAAAATTTGATTATGAATTATGTGTTGACTAAAACCAATTGATCAACAAAAGCTATAAGGATTATTATTTGTTTCTTCTAATCTCAATAATTTTCAAATTACACACACAACCTTATCCGACCTTTTTTTTTTTTTTGGTGACTCAACCTTATCCGACCTTAACAAGCTTGGATGTTCTCTTAATAATTACCAAAAACTAGATTTTCTCAGTTTTAATGCTCCCAAGTATATATTTTTTAAGTGAAATAAAGAGAAAATATATGAAAAAAATTACCATATGATAAAAGAACACACTTTGCAACATATCACCTGAGAAAAAAAATTAGGAGATTCATTTCCATAATAACCATGCTTTCACAACAACTAAATGCATGCAAGCTCTATTTATAATAAATTGTATTTATTTTCAAATTTTATCACATAGTATAAAATATTTAATTTAAAATTTTTTATATATTTTATAATTAATGATAAAATATTAAAGATAAACATAAATTTATTACATTAGTAATAAATATATTATTATTATTATTATTTAAATAAACCAAACGATTATTGCAAATATATTTATATAATGATTTTTGAAGGGTATTATAGTTTAATAAAAGATAGATTATTTTAATTTTACATGAGAGAAAAAGAAATAGTATATTTTACAAATAAAAAATATTATTTAAACATCTCGCAAAGAAAAAACAAACCATATGTTTGGTCAAACACATTGCATGCAATTGCCCCGATCGCAACAGCTGCAACCGCAATATGTAATATAGAACACTTGTAGCCTGTAGTTACTTCAACATTCATTCAATACATTTCCAGAATCATTATTCAGCTCACCATCTCGCTGTGATTCTTCCTCCCTCTCGAATACTTCCTAACAATCTTTTCGAGGTCTGATGATACCTAATTGTTTTTAACATTTTAAAAAAATTTAAACTCATATTTATTAAAAAATTTTAAAATTTTCACTAATAACACATGTTTGTTAAACTAAGAAAAAGAAAATGTATAGTTGAAAGGTCTTATGTTGTAGTGGCGGCATCGAAAAATGCGAAATTAAATAAAGTCTCATAAATAAGCAGAATGAGCACTAAGCCGCAAAAAGCCAACATATAATTAGTTTGGTTCGCCTTTAATTGGTGTCTAAAGATCGATTAATAATATGAATCTGAATTTTAACTGTTACCACGACTGCTTTATATGATTCATTATGTCAACAATGATTATAGTCTTAACCACTGCTAGGCTAAAATTAAACTAATTAAGACAACCCTAGAAAGTCACGCCATATACTCATTTTTCCTAACAATGAAATTGTCACGAAAGAAAAAATTGCTGCAAAAGTTGGAAACTTTTGTATAGTTTTATTAAAAAAAAAGTAATTACCCAAATTAGTTCTAAAGATTTTAAAAGTAGATATCTTAGTTTAAAAAAAAATAATACACAAAAACATCCCCAATATTTTATTTCGACAGACAAATCAGTCTCAGTTTATTTTCTGGCGGAGTAATTACTTAAATCAGTTTTTAAAGATTTTAAAGGCGGACATTTTAGTTCCAAAAAAAAATTAATACACAAATCAATTTCTAACTTTTTTTCTGTCAGACATAACAGTCCTTATCTATTTTTTTACATGACTCACTAAATTCTTTAAGTATTTATTAGAAAAAGAATATTAGTAGATATTATAATCAAATTAAATTTTAAGATTAAGTAAAACCTATTTGATTTTTAATATTGTAGTTTTTCAAAAAAAAAAATTATTATTGAATCATCCTCACTACATACACAATTTCAAATCTAACAAAAAGAGAGGTATTAAGGGTCAGTTTGGCTAAACTTCTTAAATAAGTTCTTTTGAAAAAGGAGCTTTTAAAATATAAGGAGTTTTATTAATAACAACTTTTAAATAAGTTATTTTGTATTTGGAAAGTTATTATAAAAATTCTTGTTTTAAAGTTGTGCATTAAATAAGAGTGATAAAATAGCTTTTGAAAATAGGAGAAGTCACATTTTTTAACTTCTTCAAAAGCTCTTAAATAACTTTTTGAAAAATTAAAAGTTTATCTAAAAAATTGTACCAAACACTATTAATGTAACTTTTTATAAGTCAAAAACTAAAAAAAGTAGCTTCTGGAGTTTTCCAAACGGACCCTAAGTCTCATATTCTCTTAAATTAAAAGCATATTATTGTGGTTTGTTTAGTTTCATGTATTGTTGTTTGTATGTTTTATTTTGTTATGTTGAATATTCTCTATCTCGAAGATATATCTTTCATTGTCCAAACATTGATTATATACATGTGTACGCACTATATGTAAGATTGTAAGTAGATATGTTCATACAATCATCATCATCATCGAAGGCACATTCAGTGACTTTCATGAATATCAATTACACCACATAAAAAAAAGTAAAACAAAATAAAATCCTTATTCTTATTCCTATTTTTATTCTTATTAATTATACAATAATACTCTACTATAATTGTTTTTGCATATTTTTGGACAAAAATAATAATAAATTTATTCATTAGATTCTTATGTGAGTATTTATAATATAAAAAGAATTTTTGCATTAAAAATATGCAAACGTATATATATTGTCACTCAATAATAATAATAATAATAATAATAATAATAATAATAATAATAATAATAATAATAATGTTCAATAAAGTTATTAGAGATTATTCTACAAAAAATTTAAGATTGAAATCATTTGATATTTTTGTATTTAATATAACTTAGCTTGGTTCAATAGCTAGTAATTAAGTATAATTAAAGTTATTCTTCTATTTTCACTTGAATCTTAATTTGATCACTAAATTATCAATTAATTCAAAAAGCTAACTGAATTTCTACTTCATAATTAGACTAACTTAACATTCACATCCATTTGGCACATACATGTTATTTTTATGTGATTTATAATGTGTGCAAAAATCATGTTAACATAAAAAAAAGTGTGTCAAATTTGTATTCTCCGTTAGTGAGTTACATCGAAAATGGAAGAGAGACTATTATGTGTGACAGAGAAAAATGTTGGAGATTGATTTGTGTATTAATTTTTTTTTGAGACTAAAATGTCTGTTTTTAAAATTATTGGGGATTGATTTGGGTAATTATTTCGCTGAAAAATAGACTGGAAACTGATTTGTCTGTCAGAGTAAAATCTTGGGGATGTTTTTGTATATTAATTTTTATAAGGACTAAAATGTCCACTTTTAAAATCCTTGGGGATTGATTTAGATAATTACTATTAAAAAAATATTATGCTTACACAAAAATAAAAATGCTATATGTGCATATTAAAATTAGTCGTCATATATTTATGTATAAATATATGGGTAGTTTAACTTTGATGAGAGAAAATTAACGCTCACAGATACCGACAATTACACCGGATCATTCAAGTAATACCACGGTGAGTGGATATCATTTCCACGAGAATTAACGGATTGAGGCAAGAAATTTTTAATTAAATATCTAATTAGATCGATCAAACCTTCAATTTTGGATTGTGGATTTGGAAGGAAAGAAGAAACAAAAGAAGAGAATTAGGAGAATGCTTGAAGTTGAAAGAAAATCAATATATGAGAATGTTGAAGGTCCCGGAGGTGTTTGTTTCTTAGAAGAACAATACTTATCATTTCTTATTTAATTCATGCAAAAATCTTTTCACAGCAAATCATTTATAACCAAACCCCAATTCCTTGGTGATTTAATTTCTGAAAACTCAATTAATCGTCAATTTCTTGGTCAAATAATCAAGAGAAGAGGTGAAAAACAGTTTTGATTTTAAGCAACATAATCTTCATGAACTATCACTAGTCAATTATATGTCATTTATTCAAATCAGCTCTAGATAATTAAAGATTGTGCGATGAGTCTTAAGCTAATTCCGAAATTAATTTTCCCAAATATAAAATTAGAATCCAAAATAGAATTAGAATATTTCTCAATAGTTTTAATGATTAGTGATGAAGAACAAAACTCAATCTTAAAAAAATAAAGAAGCATGAATCAAAATAAAGAAAATACTTACGTTATTAATCCTTAAACCAAATAGAGCTCCTAACCTTTAATAAGGGAGGTTTAGTGACTCGTGATAGAAAAGAAACTAATACTAATGATGAGAGAGGTGTGTGATCAGCTGATGGATTGGGATTCGAAGATCCTTATCCAGATGCCTTCCCTCTTATGAACTTTGTTTATTTATTTATATTTTAAGTTCTATCTAAAATTCAAATTCAAAAACTCAATCTAATCTTATCTTTGGGAAAGATAAGATAGCTAACTACCTACTTCAAATTCAAATCAAAATAATAGTTCAAATCTAATCTAGAAACAAATCCTAATAACCAAATTTTTATCTTTCTAGAAGAAGTTAATGCTAACTAATCTCTTGAATCTTGAATCTTCGGATGAGATTAAGGCTTCTCAGTATTTGTATAATTGAGATTAGGGCTTAATAATATTGTAGTGTTGCATGCTGGGAGTTGAATCCTTTGGAACGCTTGCATCCTCAAATTTGGGCATTGGCCCAATTTATCTTGCAGGGAAAGCTAGCCGCCAGGCTTCTAGGAGGCATGCCGGGCGTGCATGCCATTTGGAGAGGGCCGTTGGGCATGCATGTATGGTTGCCAGGCTTGTGTGTTGAGCCGCTAGGCATCCATGTCTTGAAGGCTGGCATTCGATTTGATGTTTTTGGGCCTGGTTGGACCTTCTATGAATCGTATTTGTATTTTTTTTTGTTAAAAAGGCTTTAATTCTTGGATATTTTGAGATAAAGACTTCTAAAAATACAAAAATACGAACACGACTCCAAATACTTGATTAAAATATAAGAAAACAAATGAAAAAGAACCTTAAAAACTACTCAAAATGACGTGTCATAAAATTTATTTTTAACGTGTATTTTGAATTTCAATGTGTATTCTACACTGATGACTAATTTTGATATATATCTAGTATAGTTGCACAAAAAACTAACTAACAAATCAGCTACTATATATTTGTATGCAAATACATCTGTTGTTTAACTTATTTTCAATATATATTTTATATTTCAATTTGTATTCTAAACGGGTGACAAATTTAATTTGGTGCCTACCTTTTAGTGTACACATATCATGATTTGTTGTGTTATTGTTTGTCAAAATATTTTTTAATAAGAAATGTTAGGGACTAACATTTTTAATCAATATTAATGAACACTTTAGGTCAACACTTTATTTTTAACCCAATTAATCTGTTCAGTTTGATTTTTAAAACTATGGTATTTAGAGTTGTCCATATTGATAAAAAAATAATAAATTTTATTGGTTATATAATTAATGAATGTAAACTGATGAGCAGATATTTTATACACTTTTTGACATTATTTTCATCTAGTTTTTAGCATGTTTTGTTTAATTTTTATTAAGTTTTCATAGGTTTTAGTGTAAAATTCACATTTTTGGATTCTACTTTGAGTTTGTGTGCTTTTATGCAATTTCAGATATTTTCAGGCTAAAATTGAGGAGCTGGAGCAAAAGTCTGATTCAGAGACAGAGAAAGCACTGCAAATGCTGTTAGGATTTGACCTCCTTGCACTCGAAAGAGCTTTTCTGGAGCTACAGAAGTCCAAATAGAGCGTTCTCAACGGCTATGAAAAGTTGACTTTCAGAGCTTTCCAGCAATATAAAAGAGGCCACACTTTGCTTCAGAATTAAAGGCCCAAAACCGGCGTCCAACGCCAGCCTCCTACCCCAGTCCAGGCGTCCAGTGCCTAAAGGAGGAAACCAGTGTCCAAACGCCCAAAGAGGACCTCATAGCCAACGTTCAACGCCTTAGACGCCTCCTATCACATGGATATCAATCAAGCTCAGTCTAAACACTCACCAAGTGGGGCCCGGAAGTGGATTTTAGCACTAAAAGACTGTTTTACCCTTTCTTATGTAATCCTTAGCCATTAGTTTAGTATTTAAGGGATATTTTACATAATCATAGAGACCTTTATGGCATATTTCATTTTTCACATTGTATTTTCTATCAGTATGAGTTTCTAAACCTCCTAGGTTGAGGGGAGGAGCCCTGCTGAGTTTTATGGATTAATAAAAGTATTACTGTTTCTCTTCAATCCATGTTTGATTCAAATCTAAGGTGTATCTTCGTTCTTCAACTTGATGAATGGGATGACCCGTGACAATCATCTTCATTCTTCATACTAAGACCGCGTGCCTGACAACCACCCGTGTTCTTCTTGGGTTCGTGTGAATACGTGATTGGAAAGCATCGAACCACCAACTTGATTATACATCTCTTAGATGGCTAATCCACGACTTCATTTGGGACTTCTCGAGATACCAGTTTAGCTGAAGTACGGGGAGATTAGGGTCTCTACGGTAGAGGCTAGAGCCCAAAGGTGCAGTATCCTCCGATCTGGAAGATTCGACCTTGTTTGTGGCGTTTTGAGTAGCATTATTAAGGAGAATGGGCTACAGGAGCTTCACCCTCAATCAGAATGAATCCGCACTAACCCTGGGGTTCAGATCTAGAGGAGATCGGCGACCGCGACCGTACGACATTGATCACATACAGCCTGCCATAGAAGAAATCACTCACAATTGAAGGAGACAGTAATACCAGAGTTAATACAGAAGGACAAAGCATCTCCAAGCCTTAACCATCTTCTTATCCCTACTTATAATCAAACCTTGTAATTCCATTTTTCATTCCTTTTATGCTTTTAACCAAATCCAACAAATCTGCTACTCACTTGACTAAGATCTACAAGATAACCATAGCTTGCTTCAAATCACAATCCTTGTGGGATCAACCCTGACTCGCTTAGGTATTACTTGGACGACCCAGTGCACTTGCTGGTACAGTTGTACGAAATGTGGGGATTTGTGCACCAAGTTTTTGGCGTCGTTTCTGGGGATTGTTCGAGTTTGCACAACTGACGGATTATCTTGTTCCCTAGATCAGGTATTGTCTTTAATTTTGTTAGAGTCTTTTATTTTAATTTTCTTTTTCGAAAAATCAAAAACCTTTCTCAAAAATTTTTTTTCTTTTCTTTGTTTAATCTTTGTTTTTGGTTTGAGTCTTTTGTTTTTGTTCTTCTTGAAATTTTCAAAATTTTTTAGTCTTTCCTTCTAAAAAAATTTTCAAAAATAGTTTCTTTCTTTAAATCTTGTGTCAATCTTTAAGTGTGGTGTCTTCTGCATGTTCTTGTGTTCTTTGAATTCTTTGAGTTTTGTTCTTGGTGTTCTTCTTGATCTTCAAAGTGTTCTTGTTTTTCTTTTTGTTTTGATCTTAAAATTTTTAAGTTTGGTGTCTCTTTGCGTTTTTCTTGTTAATTTTCACACACAAGGTCCCGTTAAATCTAAAAATTTTAAGTTTGGTGTCTTTTTGTTGTTTCTCTATTTCTTCATTAAATTCAAAAATCAAAAAAATATATTTTCTATCTTTATTTTAATTAAAATTTTCAAAAATTACATTAAAAATTCATATTTTAATTTTTATCTTATCTTATCTTAGTTTTCAAAATTCAAAATCAAATCTATTCAAAAAATCATATCTTTTTCAAAATCTTATCTTATCTTTTTATCTTTCTTCAAAATTCAAAAATCTTATCTTATCTTATTTCAAATTCAAATTTCAAATTTCAAAATTTTAAAAATTAAACCTTTTCAAAATTTAAATCTTTTTCAAATCTTTATCTCATCTTGTTTCAAGTTCAAAAATTCAAAATTTAAAATTCAAAATTTAATTTTCAAATCTTTTTAATTTAAAAACTTATCTTCTCTTAACTTCCTTATCTTATCTTTCTTACCTAGCTTATCTTATCCTTTCTATCTTATCTTCTTTTAAATTTCAAAATTAAATCTTTTTCAAATCTTTTCATTTCTTATCTCATCTTGTTGAATTTTTCAAATATTTTCAAAATCAAATCTTTTCTAATCTTCTATCTTATCTTGTTTTCAAATCTTTCTTAATTAGTTACTTGTTCTCTCTCTTCTTTTTCAAAATTTCCTAACTAGTTCCTCTCTCTTCTAATTTTCGAAATCTCTTCTTCTATTTCTCTCTCTTATTTTTCGAAATTTATTGATTAATTTTTAATTATTTTTAATTAATTAACTTCTATTTTCGAATTGCATTAATAAATAAAATAAAATCAAAAATATTTTAATTCTTGTTTATCTTTCTACTTCTATTATTCGAATTCTTCTTCTCCTTCTTCTATCTTCATTCTTCTTTCTCTTCTTTCTTCACATCTCACAGGAAGTCCTCTGTTCTTGAACATAGAGCTCCCATTCTCCTTTGTCATTGGTTTCTTCTTTTCTTGTTTATGACTAGGAATAGGGATAAAGAACCTCTCTTTAATCTTGATCATGAACCTGAGAGGACTTTAAGGAGGAGCTTACAATAAATTAAAGCACAATACTCTGGAAGAAACCTTTCAGAAAATTTTGAACAAGAAGCTGAAGGCATGGCCGAAGAGGAAGGAGAAGCAAGAAAGGTTCTTGGTGACTTCACCATGCCTACCTCTGACTTTTATGGCAGAAGTATCTCTGTACCTTCCATTGGAGCTAACAACTTTGAGCTTAAGCCTCAGTTAGTCTCTTTTCTGCAACAGAATTGCATGTTCTATAGACTTCCACTGGAAGATCCACATCAATTCCTGTCAGAATTCTTGCAGATCTTTGATGCTGTTAAAACCAATGGGATGAATCCTGAGGTCTACAAACTTACGCTCTTTCCCTTTGCTGTAAGAGACAGAGCTAAGATATGGTTGGATTCTCAACCTAAAGAGAGCCTAGATTCTCGAGAAAAGTTGGTCAATGCTTTCTTGGCCAAACTCTTTCCTCCTCAGAGGATGAGCAAAATAAGAGTGGAAGTTCAAACCTTCAGACAAAAAGAAGGTGAATCCCTCTATGAAGCTTGGAAAAGATACAAGCAACTGATTAGGAGGTGTCCTCCTGGCATGCTCTTAGAATGGTCTATCCTAGAAATTTTCTATGATGGTCTATCTGAGATGTCCAAAATATCATTGGACAGCTCTGCAGGTGGATCACTTTACTTGAAGAAAACGCCTGCATAAGTAAGAGAACTCATTGAGATGGTTGCAAACAACCAATTTATGTACACCTCTAAGAGAAATCCTGTAAACGATGGGGTCTCTGAGAAGAAAAGAGTTCTTGAAGTTGATACTCTGAATGCCATATTGGCTCAGAACAAGATCTTGACCCAGCAGGTCAATATGATCTTTCAGTATTTGACTGGAATGCAAACCGCAGTTGGCAGTACTCAGGAAGCTTCTTCTGAAGTAGAAGCTTATGATCCTGATCAACCCACCATGGAGGAGGTGAATTACATGGGAGAACCCTATGGAAACACCTACAACCCTTCATGGATGAATCATCCTAACCTTTCATGGAAGGATCAACAGAAGCCTCAGCAAGGCTTCAATAATAATCAAGGTGGAAGGAACCAGAATAGGTTCAACAACAGGCCACCATTCCCATCTTCTCAAGGAAATATGGAGACTCCTAAGCAGAGCCTTTCTGACTTAGCCATTCTAGTCTCTAGCCTCTCTAAGACCACTCATAGTTTCATAACTGAAACAAGATTCTCCATCAGAAATTTGGAGATAGAAGTTGGTCAGTTAAGCAAGAGGATCCCTGAGACCCATCCTGACACTCTTCCAAGTAACACTGAAGTGAACCCAAGAGAAGAGTGCAAGGCCATCACCACTGAGGCTGAGGCCAAAATTGGAGAGACTGGGAAGGAATTGAATGCCAGTGAGGAAGATTTCACTGGGCGTTCAATGCCCAAACTGGCTAAGAGCCTGGCGCTGAACGCCAGTGAGGAAGCCCTCACTGGGTGTTCAACGCCCAACCAGGCATCAAAGCTGGCACTGAATGCCAGTGACGAAGCCCTCACTGGGCGTTCAATGCCCCAATAGGCAGGGAAGCTGGCGTTGTACGCCAGCCAGGACATCCCTGCTGGGTGTTCAACGCCCAAAATGGTAAGGGACCTGGTGTTTAATGCCAGTAAGGGTATACAGCATGGGCGTTCAATGCCCAAAGAGCCATCAGAGCTGGCGTTGAACGCCAGAAAAGGCACACCCTCTGAGTGCTCAATACCTACTCAAGAAATCTCTATCTAAGAACTAAAGGAAGCCAAGGCTCATATAGAGACCATAGAGGTTCCTTTGCATGCACTTCTACAATGCATGAGTTCTGATGAATACTCATCCTCTGGTGAAGATGAAGACACTAGGGAAGAGCAAGTTGCTCGGTACCTAGGAGCTCTCATGAAGCTGAATGCCAAACTATTTGGTACAAAGCCTTTGGAGGAAGAACCTCTAGTACTTTCCAAAGAACTCAATGCTTTGGTTCAACAGAAGCTACCTCAGAAGCTTCCAGATCCTGGATGCTTCCTGATCCCTTGCACCATAGGCACCATGACCTTTGAGAAAGCTCTGTGTATCCTAGGGTCAAGCATAAACCTCATGCCACTCTCTATAATGGAGAAGTTGGGAATCTTTGAGGTACAAGCTGCAAACATCTCACTAGAGATGGCAGACAAGTCAATGAAGAAGCCATATGGCTTAGTAGAGGATGTCTTGGTAAAGGTTGAAGATCACTACATCCCTGCAAAATTCATAGTCTTGGATACTGGGGAAGATGACGATGAATCCATCGTCCTTGGAAGACCTTTCTTAGCCACTGCCAATGATATCATTGATGTAGCTAAGGGAGAATTGATTCTACAACTAGGGGAGGATGACATCTTATTCAAGATACCTCACCCCAATTCTCCCTCTAAGATAACCATGCAACACTTAGTGTTCCAACCATCTCTTTTAGTGCAGAGCTTTACTAAGCCCCCAAACATTAATTCTAAGTTTGGTATTGGGGAGCCATTAGCAAGCACTGAGAACAAAGGTACTAAGAAGAAAGTACCTAAAGGCTGGAGGGACAAGAAAGTCCCTGCTGAAGGCCTCTCACCTAGCATGAGTGTTGTATTCACCAAGAAGCCAGTCATACCATATACAGTGAGTCGTATCCTATCTCTAGAGCATGTGGAGCTCATTCATGAGAAGACATGAAGAAAGTTCACTGTAAGGTGTGAAATTCTGAGCCCATACTCACCTCTATAAAGAGCTAACCGTCAAGCTAGTGACGTTAAAGAAGCGCTTGTTGGGAGGCAACCCAACCTTAATTAATTATTTCTATTAATTCCTTAATTTCATTTTATTTTTCTTTAAAGTTTTTTTAGGTTCATAATCATGTACAGCAGTCAGAACAGAGACAGAAACGATCAGCAGTGAAAACAGAACACTCTGGATGGAGTGTTGTTGGAGTTGAACGCCAGCTAGGGAGCAGACCCTGGGTGTCCAACGCCAGTGCAGAGGATAGGGAATATGAATTTCCTAGCCTCTCAAGACCAGTGGGTCCCACAACATCTTTACCTACCCCACTTCTTCCTTATTTCCTTCACACTTCCCCATACACGCTTTCCTATAAACCCTAGCCCAATCACATCCATACCACTTTTCCAAAACTATCATAAATCCCACTAACCCCACCCACTTCAAAATCAAATTTCCCACTCATGGCCAAACCAAACCCTACCCCCTCCTATAAATACCCCTCCTTCTAACCCTTCATACACACGCCTCTCATACACA
The DNA here is from genome assembly GCF_003086295.3 of Arachis hypogaea. Taxonomy (NCBI): domain Eukaryota; kingdom Viridiplantae; phylum Streptophyta; class Magnoliopsida; order Fabales; family Fabaceae; genus Arachis; species Arachis hypogaea. Next base: position 30,256,782 of record NC_092046.1, read on the forward strand.
TCAATAGCCCCCTCAATCGAGCTCTCTCTCTTCCTCCTTCTCCTTCTATTTTCTTCTTTTTCTACTCCATTCTTCTCTTTTATTTATCTTTGCTTGATGACGAGCAAAGCTTTTAAGTTTGGTGTGGGAAAAGCATTACTTTTTGCTTTCCATTACCACTTATGGCACCCAAGGTTGGAGAATCCTCTAGAAAGAGGAAAAGAAAGGCAGTAGCCGCCACCTTTGAACCTTGGGAGATGGAGAGATTCATCATCAAATCCCACCAAGATCACTTCTATGAAGTAGTGGCACAGAATCCATGAGGTCCTTTTCAGGCTCAAGAAGAATGAGTATCCAGAAATCCGAAGAGAGATCTAGGGAAGAGGCTGGCATTCCCACACCTCATCTGTCATCTATGCAATTTAGCTGGAATTGTCATAGAAGGAGACGTCTTCATTGAGGAAGACAAGCCCATCACTAAGAAGAGGATGGAGCAAACTAGAGAGCATGCACATGAGCCTGTGCAGCCACCTCAGCATGAGATCCCTGAGAAGTCTCAAGGGATGTATTTTCCTCTTCAAAGCTATTGGGATCAATGGCATACTTTCATAGGAAAATTAAGTTCCAACATGAATAAGTTGAGGATGGAGCATCAAGAACATTCCATCATCCTCAATGAAATTAGAGAAGACCAAATGGCTATGAGGGAAGAACAACAAAGGCAAAGGAGTGACATTGAAGAGATCAAACACTACATTGGATCCTCAAGAAGGAGCACTAGCCACCACCATTAAGGTGGATTCGTTCCCTTACTCACCTCTCCTTATGTCATTTTTTTGTTTTCTATTATGTTGCATTGTCTGTCCTCTTGTTCTTATTGCATGATCATCTCCATCTATGTCTTTAAGCTATAAAATGTCCCATACATCTCTCACCATTACTTAAAAGAAAATTTTATTTGAAAAGAATTGAGAGGTACATGAATTTCAAGTTTATAATAAGAATAGTTCAATTATCTTGATGTGGTGGCATTGCTTTTGTTTTTGAATGTATGGATAAATAGTGCATATTTGAAGTTAGAATTTTAGTATGTTGGCTCTTGAAAGAATGATGAAAAAGGAAAAGTATTATTGGTAATCTGAAAAATCCAAAGATTGATTCTTGAAGCAAGAAAAAGCAGCAAAAAGAAAAAGAAAAAGCATGTTGTAAAAGAAAAAAAATATAATATATATGCATGCGAAAAAAATAAAATAAAATAAAAAGCAGAAAAAGCCAATAGCTCTTTAAACCAAAAGGCAAGAGAAAAAAGCCAATAACTCTTTAAACCAAAAGGCAAGGGTAAAAGGATCCAAAACTTTGAGCATCAATGATTAGGAGGGGCTATAAGGAATAAAATCCTGGCCTAAGCGGCTCAACCAAGCTGTCTCTAATCATATGCTTGTGGTTGAAGGTGTCAAGTGAAAAGCTTGAGACTGAGCAGTTAAATTCGTGGTCCAAAACAAAAAGAGTGTGCTTAAGAGCTCTGAACACCTCTATCTGGGGATTCTAGCAAAGCTGAATCACAATTTAAAAGGGTTCACCCAGTTAAAGTGTCTGTGGCATTTATGTATCTGTGATAATACTGGAAAACAAAGTGTTTAGGGTCACAGCCAAGACTTTAAAAGCTGTGTTCAAGAATAAAAAAGAACTGAACTAGGAGAGTCAATAATATCATCTGGATTCTAAGTTCCTAAAGAGACTAACATTTCTAAGTTTCAATGGATAGTGAGATGCCAAAACTATTCAAAAGCAAAAAACTACTATTTCCCGCTCATCTAAATTGAAATTGAGTTTCATTGGAAACTCTAAGACTTATTGTATCTTACTCTTCTTTTTATCCTACTGTGTTTTTAGTTGCTTAGGGACAAGCAAAAGTTTAAGTTTGGTGTTGTGATGAGGAGATATTTTATACGCTTTTTCGCATCATTTTCATATAGTTTTTAGAATGTTTTGTTTAATTTTTATTAAGTTTTCATAAGTTTTAGTGTAAAATTCACTATTTTGGATTATGCTTTGAATTTGTGCGTTTTTATGCAATTTCAGTTATTTTCTAGTAGAAATTGAGGAGCTGGAGCAAAAGTCTGATTCAGAGACAGAGAAAGCACTGTAGATGCTGTCCGAATCTGACCTCCTTGCATTCGAAAGAGCTTTTCTAGAGCTACAGAAGTCCAAATGGAGCGTTCTCAACTGCTAGAGCTTTCTAGAAATATATAATAGTCCATACTTTGCTTCGGAATTGAAGGCCTAAAACTGGCGTCCAACGGCAGCCTCCTGCCCTAGTTCAGGCGTCCAGCGCCCAAAGAAGGAGACCAGCGTCCAAACGCCCAAAGAGGACCCCTAGCCAGCGTTCAATGCCCTAGAAGCCTCCTAGCACGTGCATCTCAATCAAGCTCAGCCCAAACACTCACCAAGTGGGGCCCGAAAGTGAATTTTAGCACTAAAAGACTGTTATACCCTTTCTTATGTAATCCTTAATAATTAGTTTAGTAGTTAAGGGATATTTTAAATAATCATAGAGACCATTATGCCATATTTCATTTCTCACACTGTATTTTCTATTAGTATGAGTTTCTAAACCTCCTAGGTTGAGGGGAGGATCCCTGCTGAGTTTTATGGATTAATAAAAATATTACTGTTTCTCTTCAATTCATGTTTGATTCAAATCTAAGATGTATCTTCGTTCTTTAACTTGATGAATGGGATGAACCGTGACAATAATCTTCGTTCTTCATACTAAGACCGCATGTCTGACAACCACCCGTGTTCTTCTTGGGTTTGTGTGAATACGTGACTGGAAAGCATCAAACCACTGGCTTGATTATACATCTCTTAGATGGGTAATCCACGACTTCGTTAGGGACTTCTCGAGACACCAGTTCAGCCAACGTACGGGAGATTAGGGTCTCTGTGGTAGAGGCTAGAACCCAAAGGCGCAGCATCCTCCGATCCAAAAGATCCGACCTTGTCTATGGCATTTTGAGTAGGATCATTAAGGAGAATGGACTGCAGGAGCTTCACCCTCAATCAGAATGGATCCGCACTAACCCTGGGGTTCAGATCTGGAGGAGATTGGCGACTGCAACCATATGGCGTTGATCACATACAGCGTGCCATAGAAGAAATCACTCACAATTGAAAAAGGCAGTAATACCAGAGTTAATCCAGAAGGACAAAGCATCTCCAAGCCTTAACCATCTTCTTATCCCTACTTATAATCAAACCTTATAATTCCATTTTTCATTCCTTTTATGCTTTTAACCAAATCCAACAAATCTGCTACTCAGCTGACTAAGATCTGCAAGATAACCATAGCTTGCTTCAAACCACAATACTCGTGGGATCGACGTGACTCGCTCAGGTATTACTTGGACGACCCAGTGCACTTGCTAGTACAGTTGTACGAAGTGTGGGGATTCGTGCACTATAAACAAAAGCTAAAAAAAGATTAATGAGTATGTATAGTTTCTAAACTATGATCCCAAAATATTTTTTAATCTAGTTAGTTTGATTCGGTTAGATTTTTTTTTCTCACTCTCTTATAAAACTACATACTTTAAATAAATTGAATTTGCGAATCGCCCTTGATGATTTGCTTCATAAATATAAACTTCATTAGAGTGTAAATTCATTAGAGTTAGTTAAAGACACTAAAACTGAGTTAGTTTTGGCAATTCAGAGTTAGTTACTGATCTTGCTTTTCTTGGATTAAGTCTGTTAGGCAATAGTGTATATATAGGGATATTGCTAAGTCTTGTGTAGCGATGGTTATCATTCTCTAAATGTTCATTTGTAAAGTTCATTTCCTTGGTTAATAGTTGAATAATAGTACACCAATTTGATCTTCTTCTTCTTTCTAAATCTGTTCTTTGTATATCGAGCATTATTGCTTTCTTGGTGTGAAAGCTATCTCAGAATCAGGTCAAGATACACATTTGAGGCTAGGAATCATCGTGAAGATAAAGCCTCTCAAAGTTATGAAGTAGGGAATCTATAGATTACTAGAATAGTCATAGTTGTGAGGGAAGAAAGTTTGAGAAAGAATAATAAACGTTAGTGCCAAACTCTAAGGAAAGGGGAAAAGCATAAAAGCGACAATATTCTCAAGGTTTCTGCTTTGCATGGTTAGCATGTACATGTTATAGTAGTTATACTTTTGGTATGTGGTACACCTGGACAATTTATTCTTGAAAAAATATTTAAGTCCAAAAATATACGAAATTAATATATAAACTGATTGTAGTGTTAAGTTCACTTTCTTTTTCTCTGTTGATTCTTAGATATTATACAAATACTTGTTACTTTAGGGACTTTCTATTTAGTTTTTTTTTTTTTTTTTTTTTTGTCATAGAAGAAATAATAATAACGGTAATAATAAATTAATACTAAAATTAAATAATAATAATAATAATAATAATAATAATAATAATAATAATAATAATAATATTATAAAACAACAACAACAACAACAACAACAACAACAACAACAATAATAATAATAATAATCAATTCACAATAATAAATAATAATAATAATCATAAAAATGATAATATTAAATTACTAATAATAAAATTGAATTCATAATAATAGTAAAAAACAATAATCAATAATAAATTAATAATAATAACAATAATAATAAAATTGAATTCATAATAAAATAAATAATAATAATAATAATAATAATAATAATAATAATAATAATAATAATAATAATAATAATAATAATAATAATAATAATAAAATCCTCTAACATATAACAACAAACTTAGCTAACAAATTTAACAAATCCTATAATACATTAACTAACAAATTTAACCAAACAACTATTATCATTACAAATATTTACCCTTTAAACTAGAATAAGTTAACTAAACCATCAATAATTAATATTACCATTAAATTTCATTTTTTTAACATAAAATTTTTTTTTTAACATAGCATGGTTGTTCTTGTATATATGTAAGCTCATAGTCATTCTCCGCACCTTGTATTTTGCATTTTGTCCCTCTTAGAGGTTGATAATGGAAAAACAGGTGTTAGTTCGAATCGTGTTTTGGGTTGTATATATACATATATATTTATATATTCTGGCCGGCCTTAGCTTTGTAGGTTAAGTTTGGAACTTGTTATTTGTATTTTTGGAACTCTGATCACATATATATTATCCATTCCGTTCAATCTTATCTACTTTTTTGCTTGACCAGATCGAGAGTGATGTGTTTTTCTACTGGTGTTTCATTTAAGTTTTTCTTTTAAGGCTCCTAGTTATAAATTCTTTGAACTATATTTATGTACGTCTTTTTCTTTTAGAGGTCGTAGCGTCTCGCCACCCCTGATTTATGTCCTAGGCGTAAAGTTCTGTGTGGTAGGGTGTTACATTGTAGTATCAGAGCAGTTCGTTCCCATAGAGCCTGGAGAATGGACTGACTATACTTCTGAGCATACTCTGGGTGTGTGTACATGATATTTAGGATGTCTATTTGACATATATAGTATGAATATTCATGAGCATACTTATAGAGATTCAAAGCACTAGACTTGAGATATTAAGATTGATCACCTTAATATCAATTGTTCGGTATTGATAAGACCTAAGGGGCATCTCATAGATGTGAGTGAGGTGATACGGTTGATTTTATGGTTGTTGTTGTACAAGCTAATGCTGAAGGGATCGAACCAACAAACTAGGAGCGGTGATGGAGGCAATAATGGACCTGGTCGTAGAGACAACTAACGGAATTAGAACTCGTGCAGTTGAAGTAAAGGTTGATGACGTTTAGTTAGTATGACAAAGAGATTCAAGCCGGTTTCTACTCGAATAGATTAATGATTAATATCGTAATGATAAATGATCAGAGTAACACAGCAGAAGCGGGTTGGAGCATCAATGTAGAAGAAGTGTGTAGCCTTCGGATTCTAAAATTCAAATGTAGATATCGAGATAAAGTTAGAAGAACTCCTGTAGTTGAACCTAAAAGACGAGCCTGAAATTTCTAGTGTAACCCTTGGACCCCTCGAATGTGAATTGGAGGAGTTGTTCATTAGGAAAGAGGAAGCATATATGAAGTTTAGAGAACAAATTTTCGAGGACGAAAATTTTTGTTAGGCGGGTAGGATGTAAACTTTAAGTAATTAGTGAATAATTAACCAATAAATTAATTATTATTCAAAAAAATTAGAAAATTAAATTTATGGATTAGAAAGGAATAAATATTAAAAATACGAATTTTTACACTAATTTTTAAAGGTTTTGTCCCAAAATTAAGCCAACAAATCGAACCGGTCGGACTCGACCCAAACCGGGTCCAATGGCCCAACATATAAGTAGAAGGACTCAATCTTCTTCTTCCTCCCATAGCCATTTCATGCTGAACTTGGCGTCAGGGAAACAAGAAAAATCTAAACCCTTGCCCAATTTTAAATCCACATATCTTTCAATTCGGAGCTCCGATTGATGAGCCGTCAGCGGCCACGCGTTCATCTTGGAATCCTCTACAAAACTTGATGAATAATTTGGTAAGAAATTTGAAATTTTGTGTCCAGTTCTTTCCCTCTTTAATTCATGATTTTAGGTTTTTTGGATATTGAGGGATTTGGTGTTTTGATGATTTAGGTGAACTCTAGCGACGGATAATGACCGGGTTTTGTTTATTTGACTCATGAGTAATGGTAAAAAAATCCTAACCCTTGTGAATTGGTGATTTCGTGAGCCATATGTTGATTATTGTAATATTGTATGAGCTAGATTGTGTATCTTGTTGAATTGGAGTTCAATTTGAGGTTTGAGATAAAATTCTAGCGGTTAAACTTGTGAAATTGGCATATGAAAACTTGAAGCTTGTGAAATGAGAGGTTTTTGAAGTGTTCCGCGCTTAGGGAGGAATCGGCCAATGTATGATTTTGGTTTCTCATAGTTAATATTTAATGTCACGTGAAATCTTAGGCTAGTAGCCATAGGATATGCTGAATTATGAAAACTTGTTAGAGTTTAGTAACTTTGGTAGAAATGTTGAGTTATTATGGAAATGTATTGATTTTTTATGATTGTGATGATTGATGATGGTAATGGGTTGTGATGATGATAGATTGATGTTGTTAAATTGTGTTGTTTGATTTTGAATTATTTGGTTTGTTGAGGAAGAGAAAGAATATATATATATATATATATATATATATATATATATATATATATATATATATATATATATATAGAAATTGATTTGTATATAAATTGTATATGTTGATGATTTGATGATTATAAAGTGATGATAATTGTTGATATTGTGATAATTTGTGATAATTAGGAATGTGAAATGTGAATTGAGTTGAGAAATTGGATGTGGGTGTGATTAAGGAAGGATGGAGAGGTAATTGGTAGTGATTTTTTATTATGATTGAAGTGATATGGATTGAGGATTTTGGAAAACTAGTATTTGGAAACTTTTGGTAAAGGCTGATTTTTGACCAATTTCGGTGGGTCATAATTTGACTTTTGGACCTCCGAAGTTTGTGAAATTTATTTCAAATAAAAATTGGGTTTGTGAAGTTTATGTTATTTGAAGAACAAATGAAAAATCATTTAAAATGAAAAATTTATGCGCGACTAAAGTTTGATACAAATATCTGGTTTTCTGCAAACTTAGCAGCTTTTGAGGAAAAAAGGGTGGTCATGTACGGGCGAACGTGCACGCGACGCGGGATTTAGGCTCTGCCTAGGCGTTCTGCTTACGCGGACATGGTCTCGCATACACGGAACTGCAAATTTGGACGCTTGCATATGCGAGCAATATACACGACGCGAGAATCCCCAACTATTTCGAAATCTTGCGTACGCGGACATAATCCCACGTACACGGAATTTCTGGTTTGGCCAAATGTGATATTTTTAATATTAAATCGTTCCACTAGCTTTTCAAACCTCTGTAACTAATATTTAAGCCCTGAAGATTAGTTTTTAGATTATGGAAGAAGAGTGAAATTATTGAGAAAGTTAAATTGAAGTGGGAGAGGGTCTATGAAGAGAAGAGATCAATTAATGAGGTACGAAAATATTGAACGTGATATGAGATTGAATCTGATTTAGAAAGAGACCCGGGTAAGAGGTGGTGGTGGTGTCCACTTGCTCCGGGTAAGAGATGAGGATAATGATTATGATTGAAAAGTGTGATGGGCACTATATTCCAAGAGTGTGTTGGGCACTGTATCCCTGATAGATGGTGACTGTAACTATGATGAGGTGGATTGAAGAATGATTATGTTAAGTTGCGATTCTACTTGTGTGTTTGGTTGTGTATATTCTGTTCCACTTTTGTTGCATCGTTTTCTCTCTATTTTTAATGTGTGTCGGATACTATATTCCATGAATATGTCGGGCACTATATCCCAGTAGCTTGGCGAATGCTATATCCCAAGAGTGGTGAGGAAGAGAAAGAATGAAGATACAATCATCCTAAAATAACTGCAAGCATATGATTAATCATCAAATCTTCACTAAAAACATAAGAACTTTAATAAATTTAAGAAAAATAATTAAAGAGAAATGATGCGTGAGCATCTTTACCCTATTTTCTGTTTTTTTAAGTAAGAATTTAACGAGTTTAAGCACATTTTAGTGTTAAAATCTTCCTTGGATGCTACTTTGAATTGTTTTAGTGTTTTAATTATTTCAGGTAAAATTCGGAGCAATTTGACAAAATTTTGTGCAAGAAAAGAGAAGAATTGGAGCTGCCCACTAGGGCGCTAAACGCCAAGCTGGCGTTTAGCGCCAGCAACTCAGCAAAATCAGAAGCGTTATGCCCTCAAGGGTGCTAAATGCCAAAGCTAGCGTTTAGCGCTAGACAATCCGGATCTCACATCACTCATGGAGCATATTTAGTTGGACCTAGCTTTTAATTGTTATCTTTTATCTTATTTTGGTTATTTTTATTTACAAATAAAATCTTTTAGGTTTAGAATTTATTATTTTATTTTAGTTTCAAATCAAAGTAGGTTAGATATAAAAGGGAAAAGATTCATCTTTCGGGGGGAATCATCTCACTTCCACACTATGACATTTTTTGAACCCTAGTTTTCTCTTTGAAGCATGAACAACTAAACCTCCTTGGTTAAGGTTAGGAGCTCTATTTATTTCTATGGATTGAGACTATTGCTTTTATATTTTAATTAATGTATTGATTTAGTTTCAAGGATTACTTTCGTTCTTCATTTTATGAATCTGGGTGGATCGAAAGAATGACCTTTATTCTATATGCGTTCTTGTGATTCTTGGAAGAGATATCTCACCTGAACACAGCTTGAAAGTAAATTCCTCATAAATCATTAATTACTTGAACTAATCGGGATACGTGACATATAATTCTCTTAGCTTTGGCTAATTAGGGTTTTGTGGCCATAAACTAGAATTGAACCTAACCCTCTAATCGAAATTAAGTGACCAAGACATTGGCGGTTAACTAGGTTAGAGGAGATTAAATCACTAAGACATTATGGTTTAGTCACTGACAGTTTTCCATGAAATGGGTCTTGAATGATTAAAATAGTTGGTAAGAAAACTTAATCCAGAAAAGTAAACATCTCTGATACCTTAACTGCTTTCTCTCACAGATTTCACACCAATTCCATTATTTTCTTTCTCACTCTTTGAATTACTGTTTAATACTTTTGAATCCTAAAACATCTCTTTCTGCTTGCCTAACTAAGAAATTATTCGACCATAGTTGCTCAGTCCATCAATTCTCGTGGGATCGACCCTCACTCACCTGAGGTATTACTTGGTACGACCCGATGCACTTGCCGGTTCAGTTGTGGATATTTAAAATCCACAACCAAGTTTTTGAAGCCGTTGCCGGAGATTGATTGTGATTGATAACTACCAGTTATTTGATTGCTTAGATTAGGCATTTTTCGTTAGTTTCGTTTGTTTATTTTTCTTTAATTTTCGCATTAGGTTTAAATTGCTTTCTTTAATTTTTGAAATTAAGTTTGGTGTCCCCCTTTAGTAATTTTATTTTATTTTTCCTGATTCATTTTCTTTTATTTATTTTTGAAATTAGTGGCTTATTTTTCCTTATTGATTTTCAAATTCTAGTATTAAGTAGTTAGTTTATTTTATTTTATTTATTTTATATAGGATACCTCACTGGAAATTTTCTACACTTTGACGTAGAGATTCCCACTTTTCTTTGTTTGCTGTCTGTTTATAAGCAGGAACAAGGACAAAGAATCCCTTTTGACTTTGACCCTGAGATTAAGAGGACTGAAAGAAGATATTTACAGCAGGCTAGAGCTTACAGAGCTGCTGAAAGTCTCAGGGATAACTCTAAGAAAGAAGTTGAAGAGTTCATCATGGAGGGTAACCCTAACAATAATGCAATCAATCCTAATGTCATTAATCCAAACGCAAATGGGAAACCTAGAAATACTCTTGGATCTTATACTGCTCCTAGCCCAGATTTCTATGGGAATGGCATTGTTGTGCCCCCTATTACTACTAACAACTTTGGGTTGAAACCTCAGTTGATCACTCTAGTGCAGCAAAATTGCTAGTTTCATGGTCTCCTGCAGGAAGATCCCAACCTGTTTATCTCTAATTTCCTTCAGATATGTGATATTGTAAAGACTAATGGAGTGAATCTTGATGTTTACAAGCTACTTTTCTTCCCATTTGCTGTGAAGGACAGAGCAAAGCAGTGGCTTGATACTCAGCCCAAGGAGAGCTTGGACACTTGAGATAAGGTGGTCAATAGATTTTTGACCAAGTTCTTTCATCCTCAGAAGCTAATTAAACTTAGGACAGATGTTTAGACCTTCCGGCAGAGAGAGGGAGAGTCTCTCTATGAATCCTGGAAAAGGTACAAGCAGATGCTCAGGAAGTGTCCTCCTGACATGTTCTTAGACTGGATCCAAGTATAGATATTCTATGATGGAGTCCCTGAGACAAGAAGGATGTCTTTGGATAATTCTGTAGGAAGGTCACTCCACATGAAGAAAACCCCTGATGAGGCCATGGAGTTAATGAAGATGGTTGCTAACAACTAGTATTTATACTCTTCTGAGAGGACCTCTATGAAGAAGGGAGTCATGAAGTTAGATACACTGGACGCTATTCTTGCCCAGAATAAGGCTATGTCTCAGCAAATCAGTGCCATTACACAAGACTTGAATAGAATTCAGTCTCAGCCGTCAGCACTCAGGATGCTTCTTATGATATGAGTGGTGGCTTCCATTAAGGTGAGACTTATGACTATGGCCAGGATACTCCTAAGCAGGTTAATTTTATGGGCAACTCCTCCAGAAATCCCAATAATGGTTCCTATGCTAGGACATTTAATCAGGGATAGAGGAATCACTCCAACTTTGGGTGGAGAGACCAATCTCAGAGGCAACCAAACTTCAACAATTCTTAGGGCAATTTTAATCAGAATAATTTCAACAACTGTCAATTTCTAGCCTCTCAGCTACAACAGGTGCCACCCAGTCTCAGAGTACTCCTGACTTAGCCTCTACAGTTGCTGAACTCTATAAGATCACTCACAGTTTTATGCAGGAGACCAGAGCTTTACTTCGGAACTTGGAGGTACACATAGGTTAGTTGAGTAAGCAAATACCTGAGAGATCTCCTAACACTCTTTCCAGTGACACCGTGACTAATCTAAAAGAAAAGTGCAAGGCCGTCACAGTAGCAATTGAACCGGAGATGGTGGACGAAGTACAAGTTGCTAAGGGCTCATAGAAACCAACAAAGACTGAGGGTACCAAGGTAAACGCCTAGATACTCCAAAGGATGACCAAGGACGAGCAGTTCTCACAGTTCTTGGAAGTCTTTAGATAGTTGCAAATAAATATTCCTTTTGTCGAGGTTCTGGAGCAGATGCCTCCCTATGTTAAGTTCATAAAAATCTTCCTCTCTAAGAAGAAGACTTTAAAGGGAGATGAGACAGTGGTCCTGACCAAGAAATGCAGTGCATTAATTCAGAGCAAGTTGCCAAGGAAGATACCAGATCCTGGGAGCTTTTAGATCCCCTGTACTATTGGGAATATTACTTTGACAAAGCCCTATGTAATCTTGATGCAAGCATTAATTTGATGTCCTTGTCTGTAATAAAGAAGCTACAAATTCAAGAGGCACAGCCAACAAGGGTAGCAATATAAATGACAGACAAATCTCTGAAACTGGCACATGGTGTAGTGGAGAATGTCTTGGTCAAGGTTGGAGAGCTTTTTCTGCCTGCAAACTTTGTAGTCCTTGACATGGGAGAGGATGAGAATAACTCCATCATTCTAGGAAGGTCATTCTTAGCCACTAGGAGAGCTCTGATTGATGTAGAGCAAGGTGAATTGGTTCTGAGGATGCATGAGGACTACTTGGTATTCAAGGCTTTTAGACCATCCGATCAGTCTGATGATAGAGGCACTGGCATGAATGGTTAGGAAGGTTGGACAAGATTGAAAGTTCAAAGAGTTATTTTCCTAACGATATGCTTGTGGTGTGAATGTGTCTAGTAATCCTTGAGACAGAGTACTAAGAGTCGAGACCAAGTGCAATTACAAAGTATATCAAAGGCTCTGAGCACCACTGATTGGAAGAAAGTAAAAGAAAAATCTAACTTCAAAAGAGCTCCCCAATTAAGTACTTGTGGTGATTTTATCTCATGCTAAGCTTGAGACAAAACACTTAGAGTCACGGCTAGACTTAAGGTGCAAAGCACTAAAGAAAAGAAAAGAAAAAGATAAGAAAAAGTTGTGTTCAAGGATCAATCAGAGCTTAAAGAATAAAAGAGTCCATAATATCATCCGAGTTCTAGTTCTAAAAGATATCAATATTTCTGAGCTTCAAAGGATAGTGAAATGTCAAACCTGTTCAGAATTATAGCAACATGAATCCCACTTAGTAGTTAGACAAGAGTTTAAATGAACACTTAAGTCTTAGGCATTTTCTCTTCTCAATCCTACATTGTTTTTAGTTGCTTGAGGACAAGTAACAGTTCAAGTTTAGTGTTGTGATGCGTGAGCATCTTTACCCTATTTTCTGTTTATTTTTAAGTCAGAATTGATTGAGTTTAAGCACATTTTAGTGTTAAAATCTTCCTTGGATGCTACTTTGAGTTGTTTTGGTGTTTTAATTATTTCAGGTGAAGTTCAGAGCAATTTGGCAGAGTTTTATGCAAGAAAAGAGAAGAATTAGAGCTGCTCACTAGGGCGCTAAATGCCAAGTTGGCGTTTAGCGCCAGCAACTCAGCGAAATCAGAAGCGTTCTGCCCTCAAGGGCACTAAACGCCAAAGTTGGCGTTTAGCACCAGGCAATCCGGATCTCACTTTACCCATGGAGCATCTTTAGTTGGACCTAGTTTTTAATTGTTATCTTTTATCTTATTTTGGTTATTTTTATTTACAAGAAAAACCTTTTATGTTTAGAATTTATTATTTTATTTTAGTTTCAAATCAAATTAGGTTAGATATAAAAGAAAAAAGATTCATCTTTTGGGGGGGATCATCTCATTTCCGCACTTTGACATTTCCTGAACCCTAGTTTTCTCTTTGAAGCATGAGCCACTAAACCTCCTTGGTTAAGGTTAGGAGCTCTGTTTATTTCTATGGATTGAGACTATTGCTTTTATATTTTAATTAATGTATTGATTTAATTTCAAGGATTACTTTCGTTCTTCATTTTATGAATCTGGGTGGATCAAAAGAATGACCCTTATTCTATATGCGTTCTTGTGATTCTTGGAAGAGATATCTCACCTGAACACAGCTTGAAAGTAAATTCCTCATAAATCATTAATTACTTGAACTAATTGGGATACGTGACATATAATCCTCTTAGTTTTGGCTAATTAGAGTTTTTGTGGCCATAAACTAGAATTGAACCTAACCCTCTAATCGAAATTAAGTGACCAAGACATTGGCGGTTAACTAGATTAGAAGAGATTAAATCACTAAGATATTAGGGTTTAGTCACTGACAGTTTGCCATGAAATGAATCTTGCATGATTAAAATAGTTGGTAAGAAAACTTAATCTGAAAAAGTAAACATCTCTGATATCTTAACTTCTTTATCTCACAGATTTCACAGTAATTCTACTGTTTGCTTTCTCACTCTTTGAATTACTGTTTAATGCTTTTGAACCTCTAAAACATCTCTTTCTGCTTACCTGACTAAGAAATCATTCGACCATAGTTGCTCAGTCCATCAATCCTCATGGGATCGACCCTCACTCACCTGAGGTATTACTTGGTACGACCCAGTGCACTTGCCGCTTCAGTTGTGGATATTCAAAATTGGCAACAAAGAAACCTAAACACTACTAAAGATTCCTAGGCATCATAGCTATTGTTGGTAACTCTTGTCTATTGTTTCTTGATAATAAAAAAAATTCTTTTAACATAATTACTAGATGCCCTTGAAGTAACTTAGAATTTTGAGTGTTCAAAAGTTTACGTCTTAATAAGTGTTTTTTTTAATTACATGCTAATTATTGTTGTGTGAAATGTCAGAAAATTCATCAAATCTTGGTTTAGAAATTCTTAAAAATGAGGTATATGAATTCACCAATGCTGCTATCCCCAAGATTGAACCAAATAAAAAGCTGACTGACTCATCTTTGTAGTATTAGATGTAATAATTACCTTTTATGGTATAAAAGAGCCATTACATTCCAAAAACTACTATGGGTATTATGCAATTGTGTAATGTCGTTGTACCTTCTTTTGATTCAACAAAATTGACTCTTTGTGATTCATGTTGTTTAGCCAAGATGCATTTGATGCCTTTTGTTACTGATTCGTATAACTTCATTGCACCTTAAGATATGATATATACTAACATTTGAGGACCTCTCCAATTATTTCTTTTCATATTTTTAGTTATTATATTTCATCTACTGATGCTTATACTCGCTATACCTCTATTTTCTTGCTTCATATGAAATTATAAGCCTTGCAAGTTTTTGTTCAATTTAAAACATAGATTGAAACACATATTAGTTTAAAAATTAAAGTTGTCTAGAGTAATCATAAAAGAATATCCAAATAGAATTACTCAGAGATTCTCTTTTCCTTATACTCACCAGCATAATAGTAGAAGTGAGCAAAAACATTGCCACATAATTAAAATTGGTCTTGCTATGTTGTTTAGTGTTTCTATTCCTCTAAAGCATTGGAATAATGCTTTTCTTTTTGCTGTGTATTTAATTAACAGATTACATTCTCTCAATACACAAAATTTATTACCTTATGAATTGTTGCATCATCATTCACCAGACTATTCCTTTTTAAAATTTTTACATGTGCTTGTTTTCTTTGCTTGAAACCTTATAATCCTGTAAAATCTGATTTTAAATATACTCTTTCAATTTTTTTAGGACAATGCTCCAAATCATAAAAGCTGTAAATACCTTCATCTAACAATGATACATAATCTTTTGTACCAACCTCACCTATTCATATAGTCCCACTTATCTTTAATGACAATGTCTCATCCACACTCCCTACATAGCAATCTTTTTCCATCAATAACTCTACTATTGAACCTCACACCCTTTCTTCTAACAATTTTCTTTCAAATTCATCTTCTGACTTACATACTACGTTACATCCACATAGCATCTCGTTTCTGGATAGAAAATCCAATTTAAAAACTTTCTTTCATCACCAATTACTAAACTTAATCACCATATGAAAACTAGAGCAAAATCGAGTATTATTAAACTAAAATTATTTTCAACTTCCACTACTAACTCTACTGACTTATAATTTTTTGAAAATATTATAAATTCTATCCATCAAACTTTTAATTTTTCATATTGGTGTAAGGAGAGAGTACAAAGGCTAGTGAAATTTGATATGTTTGTTAATTAGTTGCAATGAACTCCATGATGGCCTATTTATGGGCTCCATAAGTTGATTCTAAATCATTCTAAATCTTAGATCTTTCTAGCTATTAACCTAGATATTTTTAGATACTAATCTTAGATATTTCTAGTACTTAATTTATTTACTTAACTTCTAGAGTCCTCCATCATAATATCTAGATATTTATTTTTATGAAATAAGATCATAAAAATTCTAGAAAGTTCTGCAAATGTGTAGTATTATTAATATTTCTCCTTGATGAACATTTGGGTAACTCCAAACATCTTTCGAAATAGTTCGAACTTTGATCTTGGTAGTGCCTTAGTGAAGATGTCTGTCACTTGCTCATCTGTGTGGCAATACTCGATTTTTATCTTTTTCTCTAATATAGCTTCTTGTATAAAACGATACTTGATAGTTATATGCTTGGTCCTACTATGATAGACTGGATTGTTTGCCATTACTATTGCTGACTTGCTGTCACACAATATAGTTGTTGGTTCTTCTTGTTGCTCTCCTATGTCTTCGAATATTTCTTAGCCATATTACTTGACTAGTAGTATTTGCGGCTGCAACATACTCAGCTTCAGCAGATGATTGAGCCACAATTTCTTATTTCTTTGATGTCCAAGAGAATACTCCCGATCCTAGTATAAATGAATATCCAGATGTGCTTTTCATGTCGTCAATTGATTCTGCCTAATCACTATCTGTATATCCAAGTAGTTTTGGATCTTCAGTAGATTTATAGTGAATGTCATAATCCTTTGTGCCTTGTAGATATCTTAAGATTTTTCTCGCATCCTCATAGTGCTTCTGACTTGGCTGTTTTATGAATCTTGATAGTAGACTTGTTGCATACATGATGTCGGATCTTGTGGTAGTTAGATAAAGGAGGCTTCCAATAAGACTTCTATATTGTGAAGCATCTGCCTCTTCAGATCCATCTTCTTTTTATAATTTCTCATTATGGAATAGAGGACATACTACTTTGCAATTATTCATCTTGAACTTTTGTAGCAAATTTTGAGTGTATTTCTTTTACAAGATGAAAATTCCATCTTCATTTTGGTTTACTTTAATGCCAAGAAAGTAGTGTATCAATCCTAAGTTAGTCATCTCAAATGTCTGCTTCATTTCTTCTTTGAATTCTCTGATCATGGTCTCATTGTTTCCTATGTAAATAAGATCATCCACGTACAAGAAACCTATGAGGGTGCTTGAATTACCCTGTGTCTTGATGTAGAATGTAGGCACACTTTTACTCTTCCTGAATTCATGATTAGTGAAATATTTGTCAATTCGACTGTATCATGCTTGCAGAGCTTGTTTGAATCCATAGAGTGTTTTCTTTAGCCTTAATACCCGTGTCTTCATGTCCTTCTACAACGAACCCTTATGGTTGATCAAAATATACTTCTTCTACTAGTTCACCATTTAGAAAGGCAGATTTTACATCCAGTTGATAGATCTGCTATTGCTTTTGTGAGGCTAGTGTAATGAGTGCCCTTATTGTATCTAGGCGAGCTACAGGTATAAATATTTCTGTGTAATCTATCTCAAGAATTTGTGCATATCCTTTAGCTACGAGCTTTGCCTTATGCTTCTGAACAGATCCATCGGGATTGAGCTTAGTCTTGTACACCCATTTGACTCCAATAATATCTTTATTTGAAGGATGGTCTACTAGTTCTCATTTGTTGTTCTTCTCGATCATCTTAATTTCTTCTTCCATGACATTTTTCTATTCTTCTTGCTTTTCTACTTCTTTAAGGCTTGTAGGCTCAATCTTAACAAAATTGCATGTTTCATATACATCTTATAGAGGTCTACTTTTTCTTAGAGGAGAATCATTTGTTGCTTCTACTATTGGAGTAGGTGTGCTTGCTTCTTCACGTTCTTGTTCTTCTAGTCTAGGTGGTTATTGTGATACTTCAGTTCTTTCTTTCTCAACTTTTTCATCTTCCCGGTTCCATGAAGCATTTTCATCAAACTCCACGTCTCGACTGATTATGAGTTTCTTTGTTTGTAAGTTATACACACGATATCCTTTTGATTGTGTACTATACCCAAGAAAGATTCTTTTTCTGTCTTCTCATCCAGCTTGCTTCTTTTTTGAGTAGGAATGTGAACATAGCATATGCATCCAAAGACTCTTAGATACTTTGCGAAAGGTTTTTGTCCACTCCATGTTTCGATTGGAGTTTTATTTTCTACTACCTTAGTGGAACAACGATTTAGTAGGTATACTACTGTGTAAACAGCTTCTGTCCAAAAAATGTTTGGCAGATTTTTCTCCTTGAAGATCGAGCATGCCATCTCCATCACAGTTATATTTTTTCTCTCAGATGCTCCATTTTGCTCAGGAGCATATCCTACTGTGGTCTGATGCTTGACACCCTCTTCTTCGCAAAATTTATTAAATTCTTTGGAAGTGTATTTAGTTTTTCTATCGCTACAAAGTACCTTGATGCTACGATCACTTTGTTTCTTCACATGTTGCTTGAACTTCTTGAAGATGCCAGGATTCTCTGATCTTTTACGTAGAAAATATACCCACATCATTCTAGTATAATCATCGATGAAGAGTATGAAGTACCTGTTGTTATTGAGTGATGGAGTCTTCATCGGACCACAAACGTCAGTGTGAACTAATTCAAGCATTTTCTTATCTCGCCAAGCTCTTCCAGAAGAAAATGGTTGATGATGTTGCTTGCCAAGTAAGTATCCTTCACAAGGTTGATTAATCTCTATGATGCTTAGTAGATCTCTCATTAGTTGCTTTTGATGTAGCAAACTTAATCCATTAAAGTGAAAATGGTCAAATCTTCAATGCCACATCCATGAATTATCTTCTTGTGCCTTTAATGTAGTTTCTATGATATAACTCTATTTTAGTGTATTTAGTTTTCCTATCGCTACGAAGTACCTTGATGCTACGATCACTTTGCTTCTTCACATGTTGCTTGAACTTCTTGAAGATGCCAGGATCCTCTGATCTTTCACGTAGAAAATATACCCACATCATTCTAGTATAATCATCGATGAAGAGTATGAAGTACCTGTTGTTATTAAGTGATGGAGTCTTCATCGGACCACAAACGTCAGTGTGAACTAATTCAAGCATCTCCTTATCTCGCCAAGCTCTTCCAGAAGAAAATGGTTGATGATGTTGCTTGCCAAGTAAGTATCCTTCACAAGGTTGATTAATCTCTGTGATGCTTAGTAGATCTCTCATTAGTTGCTTTTGATGTAGCAAACTTAATCCATTAAAGTGAAAATGGTCAAATCTTCAATGTCACGGCCATGAATTATCTTCTTGTGTCTTTAATGTAGTTTCTATGATATAACTCTATTTTAGTGGAAAGTTCCTGATCTTTATTTTGACTATTACTAGAGAAGCCTTCTAGTTTTTCTTTAGTTATGGTGCATGAGTCTTCTTCAAAGTGTAATACGTAGTCTTTCTCCATCATTTGGCCAATACTAAGTAGATTTTGAGTCAGTTTAGGAACTAACAGAACATCATGGATATTCTTAGTTCCTATCTTAGTGTGGATGGTGATTGTACCTTTGCCATTCGCCTGCACGATCGTTCCATCTTTAAGTATGATACCAGATCGAATAGATTTATTGATGTCATTAAATAGGCTTTGATCACCTGTCATGTGATTATTGCAACCATTATCGAGATACCATATGTCATCTTTCTTCTTGCACTCTTCTTGTGATGATGCATAAAAGCACACTTTTCTCCATCCTTTTCTCCAGAAAAAGTTTGCACAAAGATTGATTTTCATCCTACCGTCTTTCTCCATATGCCCAAATCTTTTACAATTGCAGCACTATGATTTTCCATGATGCCAACAATCCTTTTCTAGGTGGTTGGTCTTCTTGCATATGCCACATGGAGAATATTGTTTTCTATCCTTAGTTTTATTTTCTATTTTTCTAGAAGTGTCTGACTTTTCAGAATTTTCTTGTCTTTTTTCTCCTCCTCTTTTATTTAGATTCTGAGATTTTACATTGAGTTTAAACTGAAATGCATTTTCTATTGAATCTTCATCATTTCAACTTGCTAATCTTTGTTCAAAAGCGTATAGTCAGTTTATTAACTCTGTTAGTGTTAGCATTGATAAATCCTTAGTTTTCTTAATTGTAGACACTTTAAGATCAAATTTGGAAGGCAAACTAATGAGTATTTTTTTCACTATCTTTTTATCAGACAAGTCCTCTCTATAAGCTTTTATTTCAGTTACTAAGCTTATTAATCTTGTATAATAACTTTTTATTTTCTTAGAATCTTTCATTTTCATATTTGCATATTGCTTCCTTAGAGATTGGAGGAAGATTGTACGTACCTTTATGTCGTCTCTGAACTCTTGCTCTAAGTTTTCCCACACTTTCTTAGCTGATAATGTGTGAGCATCTTATACCCTTTTCTAGTTGTTTTTATATTATTTTTAGTTAGATTTTATTTGCTTTTTATTTATTTTAGTGCAAAAATCACCTTTGGATGATACTTTGAGTTTTTCTTATATTTTTATAATTTTAGGTGAAATTCAGAGCAGTTTGGAGAAGGTTGGAGCAAGAAAGAAAAATGCTAGCAGCACCCTCTCTGGGCGCTAAACGCCCACATGGTGTTCAACGCCAGCAGGGGCCATAAACCAGGACGCAAGCTTCCCTCCTTGGGCGTTCAACGCCAGTTTGGCGTTGAACGCCAGCATACAGCCCGAATCACACTCATCACTACTAGAAATAGGATTTTTTGAACGAATTTTGAGACGAAATTGAAATAAATTTCGAACAAATTAGAGACAAATTTTTTTTCAAACAAAATTGGAACGAATTTTTTTTGTCCCAAAAAGCCTTGTTGCTAATTTACATTTTGTTTGAAATTTCGTCCGAAATTTTTTTCAGACGATTTTGTGACAGATTTCGAATAGGCTGTTAGATTTCTAACTATTATGATGTATTTTAGACGAATTTTAGACAGATTAGCCAACATAAAGACAATGTATTTTAGACAAATTTCAAACAAAAAATATATTTTATTTCAGATAAATTTCTGACGAATTTAGTCAAATATAATAAATTTTTTTCGAACAAATTTTAGACAAATCAAATATTTCTTTTCAATTAAATTTCAGACAAATTTAATTTAAAAGAATTTACGTATTTGAAACAAATTTCATACAAAACAAAAAATTATTTTCACACAAATTTTCTACAAATTTAATATAATATTTCAAACAATTTTTAAACGAAAATAATTTGCTATTTAATATATTAATATTTTAGAAAATAAATTGTATTCGATCTGCTTTCTATATTAAGACCATCATAATAATTTTTTTCATATTACATCATCGAAATTATAAACACATAATAAAGTCATGAAAAAGTTAATTACCATAAAAGAGTTAAAAATATATTTATTATTAAATTACTTTTGTCTATAAATATAATCAAACTAAAATAAGAAAAAAATACTTAAACTAAAACAAAGAAAGCCTTTAAAAAGGTCAAATATCATGAATAAAATAAAATGTACTAACTAATTCATCTAAAAATTTCTTAATCTAAATCAGAAAAAACATATACTCCTGACATCAATCACTTATGTTATCATCCTCATCATCACTAGAGCCTGTCCCAAGCTCATCTTCTGCAGGATCAGACAAGGTTGAAGGAAGTGGGAGATTCAACTTTTTATACATGCATGAATTGTCTTTTTAGTAGAACCAATTCTTTTCTGTTGAACCTTTAGTTGACGTCCTTGATCTTTTAACTTGTGCTCAGCATCATTCAACTTAACCTTTTGCTCTGACCACTGGAGAATACATAAATCAAAACAAAATATTAAATTCAAAGACATTGGCAAATGATAGAAAAAGAAAAGTGTTAATAGAGTTGAAGAAAAACTACTAACAGTGTTAATAGGATCAAGAGTTTGTATTGAATCAACAACCATAGCACGAGGGAAAAGAAGCTGAGCTTTCTTTAATATATCCTGAAAACTAAATTAAGATAAAAAAGCATACAAGTATCTAGACTTCACCATACAGTTCTCACAAGTTAAGGCTGTTACATGAAATAATCGCTTAATAGGGCCCAGACAATAACTTCAATAAAAATCCATGTATAAAACAGAAAATAATATAGCAAGAAGAATGCTAGCAGCAAAACTAATCAGAAGAAATTCAGATTTTCACCTCAATATTAGTACTTGAATATAAATATATATCTGATTTAATCCTAAGGCGTTCTACTCTGTTACCAATTTGCTCAAGGCTCTGTCACATGACACAAAATAAAATAAATGCAACCAAATTAGAGAAGGTTAACGGACTCTAAACCTAAAGTACAGTCACAAATCAAATGTTAAACTTCAGTTCTCACATCAGGGAAATCAAATATTATCCCAAACTACAATACCAGGATGCAGGAAAGAAACCCAATAAAAGCTAACCTCTTCACCAGATACATTAAACTCGAGATGCTTTGCCTTCACTGCAACCCTTTGCTATCATTGTTGCCATCTTCCAATTAAATTGTGACAATAAAAGAAAGCATTGATGGTAAGAGTTTTGTATCATCTTAATTTAAAAGAAATCAAATTGAACTCCTCCCAAGTCCAATCAGCAAAATCTAAAATAAGATAGATAATAATAACATTACAATCTACAAGATCGATTCTGTTACAAGTGAACCAATCATTTCACTTCATTTGTATCCTCTTAATTTATTTTGTGGCATTGCGGATGCGATCCAGAAAGAACTTATTGTATAAATATTGCTCTCATAAAATTTTAGTACCAGAAATAAAATCTCTCACACAAGGACATATTTATAAAGTTTAACTTTAATGCACTTTCAAGTTAAGCAATTTTAGACATGTATTCAATTAGATAAAGTCACCTAGCAAAAGTAAACTACTTTTGCTAAATTGATTGTATGAATGAGAACAGTTGTAATTGAGCAACTGTATAAAAATTTTAGATTTTTGTACCAGAAAATAAATGGTACCAAAAAATAAGGTAGTTAATGGATCATCAAATGAGAAGCTTTTTGTTATTGCAAGTGAAGATGAACAGACCAATGCACAAGTTTGAATGTAGCAACTTAACAGAACATAACAGAGCCAGAAAGAAAAAAGAAGCAGCAACAAAAGTTAAATACCAGCAATAAATAATCACTCTAAACCCTGAAATCAATAACTATTTCAACAAAAATTCAGAAACATCATACTTAAAAATAAAAAAATGGCAACAGCATCATAACAAATCCATTTTAATCAACAATTTTAACAACACAGAATTAATGATTTAATTAATTTTAGATTCAGAAATCACAAATCAGATTCAAAACACTGAAACAGACTCAACAGTGATGACACAAAATTAAACAGAGCATTAGCAAGGAAGAAGAGGAACATTAGCAATATTATTTGAACAAAAAATTCAGAAATTAAAACTTTAAAAGTAAGAAGAAGAACCAAGCATTCAGAAACTAAACAGAGCCATCAGTAACCAGAGCAAAATTAAAAGGACCATCAGAGTAACAAAACTTCAAACATTCACAGTGATGAGCGGATAATTTATACGCTTTATGGCATTGTTTTTAGTATGTTTTTAGAATATTTTAATTAGTTTTTATTTAAAAATCACTCTTCTGGACTTTACTATGAGTTTGTGTATTTTTCTGTGATTTCAGGTATTTTCTGGCTGAAATTGAGGGACTTGAGCAAAAATCTGATTCAGAGGCTGAAAAAGGACGACAGATGCTGTTGGATTCTGATCTCCCTGCACTCAAAGTAGATTTTCTGGAGCTACAGTAGCCCAATTGGTGCGCTCCCAATTTCTTTGGAAAGTAGACATCCTGGGCTTTCCAGCAATATATAATAATCTAAACTTTGTCTGAGATTTGATGGCCCAAACAGGCGTTCCAAGTCAGCTCAAGAATTCTGGCGTTTAACTCCAAAACTGGCACAAAAGCTGGAGTTAAACGCCCAAACTGGCACAAAAGCTGGCGTTTAACTCCAAGAAAAGTCTCTACACATGGAAGCTTCAATGCTCAGCCCAAGCACGCACCAAGTGGGCCTGGAAGAAGATTTCTGCATTAATTACTGATTTCTGTAACCCTAGGCTACTAGTTTTCTATAAATAGGACCTTTTGCTATTGTATTTTAAGACTTTGGATACACTTGATATACTTTGATAGACCTTTTCATGTTTAGAGGCTGGCCTCACGGCCATGCCTAGACTTTGCTCTTATGTATTCTTAACGGTGGAGTTTTTACACACCATAGATTAAGGTGTGGAGCTCTGCTGTTCTTCATGAATTAATATAGGTACTATTGTTTTTCTATTCAACTCAAGTCTATTTCTTCTCCAAGATATTCATTTGTTCTTCAACTTGATGAATGTGATAATCCGTGACACTCATCATCATTCTCACCTATGAACATGTGCCTGACAACCACCTCTGTTCTACTAGCAATGGGTTGAATGCATATCTCTTGGGTTTCTAATCTAAGATTGGAACCTTCGTGGTATAGGCTAGAATTATTGGCGGCCATTCCTGAGATCCGGAAAGTCTAAACCTTGTCTGTGGTATTCTGAGTAGGATCTGGGAAGGGATGACTGTGACGAGCTTCAAACTCGCGATTGTGGGGCGTGTGACAGATGCAAAAGGATCAATGTATCCTATTCTGACATGATCGAGAACCGACAGCTGATTAGCCGATGTTGTGATAGAGCATCAGGACCATTTTCACTGAGAGGACGGGAAGTAGCCATTGACAATGGTGATGCCCAACATAAAGCTTGCCATGGAAAGGAGTATGAATGATTGGAAGAAGGCAATAGGAAAGCAGAGGTTCAAGGGGAACAAAGCATCTTCATACGCTTATCTGAAATCCACCAATGAATTACATAAGTATCTCTATCTTTATTTTATGTTTATTTTCATCACCTTAAACTCCATAACCATTTGAATCCGCCTGACTGAGATTTACAAGATGACCATAGCTTGCTTCAAGCCGACAATCTCCGTCGGATCGACCCTTACTCACGTAAGGTTTATTACTTGGACGACCCAGTGCACTTGCTGGTTAGTTGTGCGGAATTGTGACAAAGTGTGATTCACGTTTGAGAGCACCAAGTCCTTTGGCGCCATTGTTGATGATCACAATTTCGTGCACCAAGTTTTTGGCGCCGTTGCCGGGGATTGTTCGAGTTTGGACAACTGACGGTTCATCTTGTTGCTTAGATTAGGTACTTTTCAGAATTTTTAAGAATGAATTCTAGAGTTTCAAGGTGATGTTCCCACCATCACAAAAACTGATTGATTCTCATCAATTTAGCTATTGAATGTAATGTCCTGCTGAAGCTTGGCCAAACATGTCTAATCTTTTTAGACTGAATCTTTAGACTAACATTGCATGATTCCTGGAATTCGTATTAAAAGTTTTGATTCTCTTTATTTTCTTTTTTTTATATAATTTTCGAAAAAAAATACAAAAAAATTTTAAAATCATAAAACCAAAAATATTTTATGTTTCTTGTTTGAGTCTATTGTCTAATTTTAAGTTTGGTGTCAATTGCATGTTTTTATTCTTGCATTTTTCGAATACTTGCATTATGTTCTTCATTAATCTTCAGGTTGTTCTTGATGATTTCATTGCTCTGATCTTTAAATTCTCTTGTTTTGTGTGTTTTGTTATTTCTCATATGCATTCTCAAGTTGTTAGTGTCTCTTATATGAAAATATTTAATTTTGGTGTCTTGCATGCATTGTTTATTTGATCTTAGTTGCATTTTTATTGTTCCTCATCATTAAAAATTCAAAAAAATATTTTCAAAATTGTGTCTTTTCAAGTCAATAATACAGAAAATTGAAGATTCAGAACATTCAGCAGAGGAATCAAACAGAAAAAGCTGGGCGTTCAAAACGCCCAGTGAAGAAGGAAAACTGGCGTTTAAACGCCAGCCAGGGCACCTGGCTGGGCGTTTAACGCCCAAAAAGGTAGAGTTTTGGGCGTTTAATGCCAGGATGACACTAGAGGAAAGATTTTGTTTTTAATTCACATTTTTTTCAAGTTTTCATATTTTTTCAAAATCAAATCTTTTTCAAATCATATCTTTTCAATCATATCTCTTTCAAAATTAATTTCTTTCCATTTTATATTTATTTTTAATATTTTCAAAAATCCTTGCTTCAATTAAAGATTTACTTCAAAATTTTCAAGTTGTTACTTGCCTATTAAGAAGGGATCAAACTTTAAATTTTAAAATCATATCTTTTAATTTCTTGATAGTCAAGTAATCAACTTTAATTTTAAAAATTTTCTTTTTCTAAATTGATTTTCAATCATATCTTTTCAAACATATCTTTTCAATCACATCTTTTTCAAAATTAATTTTTTCAATCAAATCTTTTTCTAATTTTAAAATCTTTTTCAAAAATCACTTTATTTCTTTCCCAATCTTAGTTTTCGAAAATCTCAATCAAATTTTCAAATTTCTTTTTAAAATATTTTAATAAATTCTCGAAAATTCTTTCCCTCTTCTCACATCCTTCTATTTAAGGGACTAAGACTCCTCCTCAAGGTACAATTCGAACTCCCTCCTTCTTTATATGTTCGAATTCTCCTCCGTCTACCTCCTCCTTCTATTCTTCTTTTCCTCTGACACCTCAAGGAATCTCTATACTATGACATAGAGGATTTCCTACTTTCTTGTTCTCTTCTCTTTCATATGAGCAGGAACAAAGATAAAGGCATACTTGTTGAAGCTGATCCTGAACCTGAAAGGACCTTGAAGAGAAAGAAGCTAAAGAACAATTCTCTCTAGAGGGCCTAACAGAGCTCTTCAAAGAAGAAGAAACCATGGCAGCCGAAAACAACAACAATGCTAACAATGCAAGGAAGGTGCTTGGTAACTTTACTGCACCTACTCCTGATTTCTATGGGAGAAGCATCTCAATCCCTGCCATTGGAGCAAACAACTTTGAGATTAAGCCTCAATTAGTTTCTCTAATGCAATAGAATTGCAAGTTTCATGGACTTCCATTGGAAGATCCTCATCAGTTCTTAGCTGAATTCTTGCAAATCTGTGACACTGTCAAGACCAATGGGGTTGACCCTGAGGTCTACAGACTTATGCTCTTTCCTTTTGCTGTAAGAGACAGAGCTAGAACATGGTTAGATTCACAACCTAAGGAAAGCCTGAACTTTTGAGAAAAGCTAGTCAATGCCTTCTTGGCAAAGTTCTTTCCACCTCAAAAATTGAGTAAGCTTAGAGTGGAAGTCCAAACCATTAGACAGAAGGATGGTGAGTCCCTCTATGAAGCTTGGAAGAGATACAAGCAATTGATCAGAAGGTGCCCTTCTGACATGCTTTCATAATGGAGCATCATAGGAATCTTCTATGATGGTCTGTCTGAACTATCCAAGATGTCATTGGATAGCTCTGCTGGAGGATCTCTTCATCTGAAGAAGACGCCTGCAGAAGCTCAAGAACTCATTAAAATGGTTGCAAATAACCAATTCATGTACACTTCTGAAAGGAATCCTGTGAATAATGGGACAAATCAGAAGAAAGGAGTTCTTGAGATTGATACTCTGAATGCCATATTAGCTCAGAATAAAATATTGACTCAACAAGTCAATATGATTTCTCAGAGTCTGTCTGGAATGTAAGCTGCACCAGGCAGTACTAAGGAAGCTTCCTCTGAAGAAGAAGCTTATGATCCTGAGAACCCAGCAATGGAAGAGGTGAATTATATGGGAGAACCCCATGGAAACACCTATAATCCTTCATGGAAAAATCATCCAAATCTCTCATGGAAGGATCAACAGAGACCTCAACAAGGTTTCAACAACAATAATGGTGGAAGAAACAGGTTTAGCAATAGCAAGCCTTTTCCATCATCTTCTCAGCAACAGACAGAGAATTCTAAGCAGAGCCATTCTGAATTAGCAACTGTTGTCTCTGATCTAATCAAAACCACTCAAAGTTTCATGACTGAAACAAGGTCCTCCATTAGAAATTTGGAGGCACAATTGGGTCAGCTGAGTAAGAAAATTACTAAACTCCCTCCTAGCACTCTCCCAAGCAATACAGAAGATAATCCAAAAAGAGAGTGCAAGGCCATAACCACATCTCACATGGCCAAACATGGAGAGGAGGAAGAGGCAGTGATTCCCACTGAAGAAGACCTCAATGGACGCCCACTGACCTCCATGGAGTTCCCTAATGAGGAACCATGGGAATCTGAAGCTCATTCTGAGACCATAGAGATTCCATTGAATTTACTTCTGCCTTTCATAAGCTCTGATGAGTATTCTTCCTATGAAGAGGATGAAGATGTCACTGAAGAGTAAGCTGCTAAGTACCTTGGAGCAATCATGAAGCTAAATGCCAAGTTATTTGGTAATGAGACTTGGGAGAATGAACCCCCATTACTCATCAAAGAACTGGATGACTTGACTAGGCAGAGATTACCTCAAAAGAGACAGGACCCTGGAAAGTTCTCAATCTCTTGTACCATAGGCACCATGACCTTTTGAGAAGGCTCTGTGTGACCTAGGGTCAAGCATAAACCTTATGCCTCTCTCTGTAATGGAGAAGCTAGGGATCATTGAGGTACAAGCTGCAAGAATCTCACTGGAGATGGCAGACAATTCAAAGAAACAGGCTTATGGACTTGTAGAGGATGTCTTGGTAAAGGTTGAAGACCATTACATCCCTGCTGATTTCATAATCCTAGAAAATAGGAAGTGCGCGGATGAATCCATCATCCTTGGCAGACCCTTCCTAGCCACAGCAAAAGCTGTGATTGATGTTGACAGAGGAGAATTGATCATTCAAGTGAATGAAGACTCCCTTGTGTTTAAAGCTCAAGGATATCCCTCTGTCACCATGGAGAGGAAGCATGAAGAGATTCTCTCAATGCAGAGTCAAACAGAGCCCCCACAGTCAAACTCTAAGTTTGGTGTTGGGAGGCCACAACCAAACTTTAAGTTTGGTGTTGAACCCCCACACTCAAACTCTAAGTTTGGTGTTGGGAGGTTCCAACATTGCTCTGAACATCTATGAGGCTCCATGAGAGCCACTGTCAAGCTATTGACATTAAAGAAGCGCTTGTTGGGAGGCAACCCAATTTTTACTTATCTATGTTAAATTTCTATTTTCTATTGTTATTTTATGTTTTCTGTAGGTTGATGATCATGTGAAGTCACAAAAACAATTGAAAAAAGCAAAAACAAAGTGAAAAACAGAATGAAAAATAGAACACCCTGGAGGAGATAGTTACTGGCGTTTAAAAGCCAGTAAAGGTAGCAGAATGGGCGTTAAACGCCCAGTCTGGCACCATTCTGGGCGTTTAATGCCAGAAAAGGGCACCAGACTGGCGTTTAACGCCAAGAATGGGCAAGAAGCTGGCGTTAAACGCCAGAAATGGACAGCAGCCTGGCGTTTAACGCCAGGATTGACAGCAAAGGGGCGTTTTGCACGCCACATGGTGCAGGGATGAGAAATTCTTGACATCTCAGGATCTGTGGACCCCACAGGATCCCCACCTACCTCATCTCTCTATCTCTTCTTCACCCATTCACCAATCACCTCAATACCTCTTCCCCAAAAACCCCTAATCTATCAAATCCCACCATTCTCTTCACCACTCACATCCATCTTTCATAAAATCCCACCTACCTCACTATTCAAATTCAAACCACTTTCCCACCCACACCCACCCATAATGGCCGAACCATACCCCCCTCTCCACTACTATATAAACCCATCTTCACTCCTTCATTTTCAGACAACATACACACTACCTATTCCCCTTGGCCGAAACACAAAGCACCCTCCATCTCCTCTATTTTTTCTTCTTTTACTCTCTTCTTTCTTCTTTTGCTCGAGGACGAGCAACCTTCTAAGTTTGGTGTGGCAAAAGCTAAAGCTTTTTTTTGTTTTTCCATAACCATTAATAGCACCAAAGGCCGGAGAAACCTCTAGAAAGAGGAAAGGGAAGGCAAAAGCTTCCACCTCCGAGTCATGGGAGATGGAGAGATTCCTCTCAAGGGTGCATCAAGACCACTTCTATGAAGTTGTGGCCAAGAAGAAGGTAATCCCCGAGGTCCCTTTTAAGCTCAAAAAGGGTGAATATCTGGAGATCCAACATGAGATCCGAAGAAGAGGTTGGGAAGTTCTCACCAACCCCATTCAACAAGTCAGAATCTTAATGGTTCAAGAGTTCTATACCAATGCATGGATCACCAAGAACCATGATCAAAGTGTGAACCCGGACCCTAAGAATTGGCTTACAATGGTCCGGGGGAAATACTTAGATTTTAGTCCGGAAAATGTAAGGTTGGCATTCAACTTGCCCATGATGCAAGGAGATGCACACCCATACACTAGAAGGGTCAACTTTGATCAAAGGTTGGACCAAGTCCTCATGGACATATATGAAGAGGGCGCTCAATGGAAGATAGATTCAAGAGGGAAGCCGGTTCAACTAAGAAGGCATGACCTCAAGCCCGTGGCTAGGGGATGGTTGGAGTTCATCCAACGCTCAATCATTCCCACTAGCAACCGGTCCGAAGCTACTATAGATCGGGCTATCATGATACATAGCATCATGATTGGAGAGGAAGTGGAAGTTCATGAGATTATATCCCAAGAACTCTACAAGGTGGCGGACAAGTCCTCTCCTTTGGCAAGGTTAGCCTTCCCTCATCTCATTTGTCACCTTTGCAATTCGGTTGGAATTTGACATAGAGGGAGACATTCTCATTGATGAGGACAAACCCATCACTAAGAAAATGATGGAGAAAACAAGAGAACCTCATCAAGAGCATGAGGAAACTCCTCATCATGAAATCCCTGAGATACCTCAAGTGATGCATCTTCCTCCACAAAACTATTGGGAGCAAATCAACACCTCCCTAGGAGAATTAAGTTCCAACATGGGACAACTAAGGGTGGAGCACCAAGAGCATTCCATCCTCCTCCATGAAATTAGAGAAGATCAAAGAATCATGAGAGAGGAGGAACAAAGGCAAGGAAGAGACATTGAGGAGCTCAAGCACTCCATAAGATCTTCAAGAGGAAGAACAAGCCGCCATCACTAAGGTGGACCCGTTCTTTAACTTCCTTGTTCTTTATTTTCCTGTTTTTCGAAAATTATGCTTTATGTTTATCT
The DNA here is from genome assembly GCF_003086295.3 of Arachis hypogaea. Classification (NCBI taxonomy): domain Eukaryota; kingdom Viridiplantae; phylum Streptophyta; class Magnoliopsida; order Fabales; family Fabaceae; genus Arachis; species Arachis hypogaea. The sequence continues at coordinate 30,287,859 of NC_092046.1, forward strand.
ATGTTTGTGTCTTTATTACATGATCATTAGTGTCTATGCCTTAAAGCTATGAAAATGAATCCATCACCTTTCTTAAATGAAAAATGTTTTTAATTGAAAAAGAAAAAGAAGTGCATGAATTTCAAATTTTAAAACAGTTTAATTATTTTGATGTGGCGGCAATACTATTGTCTTTCTGAATGAATGCTTGAACAGTGCATATTTTTGAATTTGATTGTTTATGAATGTTAAAATTGTTGGCTCTTGAAAGAATGAAAGGAAAAGGAGAAATGTTATCTGATAATTTGAAAAATCATAAAATTGATTCTTGAAGCAAGAAAAAGCAGTGAAAAGCTTGCAAAAAAAAAAAGAAAAGCAAGCAGAAAAAGCCAATACCCCTTTAAACCAAAAGGCAAGGGTGATAAAAAGGATCCAAGGCTTTGAGCATCAGTGGATAGGAGGGCCCACAGGAATAAAATTATGGCCTAAGCGGCTAAACCAAGCTGTCCTTAACCATGTGCTTGTGGCGTGAAGGTGTCAAGTGAAAACTTGAGACTGAGCGGTTAAAGTCGAGGTCCAAAGCAAAAAGAAGAGTGTGCTTAAGAACCCTGGACACCTCTAATTGGGGACTCTAGCAAAGCTAAGTCACAATCTAAAAAGGTTCACCCAGTTATGTGTCTGTGGCATTTATGTATCCGGTGGTAATACTGGAAAACAAAGTGCTTAGGGCCACGGCCAAGACTCATAAAGTAGCTGTGTTCAAGAATCAACATACTTAACTAGGAGAATCAATAACACTATCTGGATTATGAGTTCCTATAGATGCCAATCATTCTGAACTTCAAGGGATAAAGTGAGATGCCAAAACTGTTCAGAAGCAAAAAACTAAAAGCCCCGCTCATCTAATTAATACTGATCTTCATAGATGTTTTTGGAATTCATTGTACATTCTCTTCTTTTTATCCTATTTGATTTTTAGTTGCTTGGGGACAAGCAATAATTTAAGTTTGGTGTTGTGATGAGCGGATAATTTATACGCTTTTTGGCATTGTTTTTAGTATGTTTTTAGTATATTTTAATTAGTTTTTATTATATTTTTATTAGTTTTTATTTAAAAATCACTCTTCTGGACTTTACTATGAGTTTGTATGTTTTTCTGTGATTTCAGGTATTTTCTGGCTGAAATTGAGGGACTTGAGCAAAAATCTTATTCAGAGGCGGAAAAAGGACGACAGATGCTGTTGGATTCTGACCTCCCTGCACTCAAAGTGGATTTTCTGGAGCTACAGAAGCCCAATTGGCGCACTCTCAATTGCGTTGGAAAGTAGATATTCTGGGCTTTCCAGCAATATATAATAGTTTATACTTTGCTCGCGATTTGATGGCCTAAACAGGCGTTCCAAGTCAGCTCAAGAATTCTGGCGTTTAACTCCAAAACTGGCACAAAAGCTGGAGTTAAACGCCCAAACTGGCACAAAAGCTGGTGTTTAACTCCAAGAAAAGTCTCTACACATGGAAGCTTCAATGCTCAGCTCAAGCACACACCAAGTGGGCCCGAAAGAAGATTTCTGCATTAATTACCAATTTCTGTAACCATAGGCTACTAGTTTTCTATAAATAGGACCTTTTGCTATTGTATTTTAAGACTTTGGATACACTTGATATACTTTGATAGACCTTTTCACGTTTGGGGGCTGGCCACATGGCCATGCCTAGACTTTGTTCTTATGTATTCTTAACGGTGGAGTTTCTACACACCATAGATTAAGGTGTGGAGCTCTGCTGTTCTTCATGAATTAATACAAGTACTATTGTTTTTCTATTCAACTCAAGTCTATTTCTTCTCCAAGATATTCATTTGTTCTTCAACTTGATGAATGTGATGATCCGTGACACTCATCATCATTCTTACCTATGAACATGTGCCTGACAACCACCTCTGTTCTACTAGCAATGGGTTGAATGCATATCTCTTGGGTTTCTAATCTAAGATTGGAACCTTCGTGGTATAGGCTAGAATTATTGGCGGCCATTCCTGAGATCCGAAAAGTCTAAACCTTGTCTGTGGTATTCCGAGTAGGATCTGGGAAGGGATGACTGTGACGAGCTTCAAACTCGCGATTGTGGGGCGTGTGACAGACGCAAAAGGATCAATGGATCCTTTTTCGACATGATCGAAAACCGACAGCTGATTAGCCGATGTTGTGACAGAGCATCAGGACCATTTTCACTGAGAGGACGGGAAGTATCCATTGACAACGGTGATGCCCAACATAAAGCTTGCCATGAAAAGGAGTATGAATGATTGGAAGAAGGCAATAGGAAAGCAGAGGTTCAAGGGGAACAAAGCATCTTCATACGCTTATCTGAAATCCACCAATGAATTACATAAGTATCTCTATCTTTATTTTATGTTTATTTTCATCACCTTAAACTCCATAACCATTTGAATCTGCCTGACTGAGATTTACAAGATGACCATAGCTTGCTTCAAGCCGACAATCTCCGTGGGATCGACCCTTACTCACGTAAGGTTTATTACTTGGACGACCCAGTGCACTTGCTGGTTAGTTGTATGGAATTGTGACAAAGTGTGATTCACGTTTGAAAGCACCAAGTCCTTTGGCGCCATTGTTGATGATCACAATTTCGTGCACCTCACAGCAAACTTCAAACCATTAGAGTAATAGATCCAGAACCAAACCTTCAGAGTAACAAAACTTCAAACATTCACAGCAATTATAAAATAGAGTAACAAAACATTCAGAACCAAACTTCAAGGACCATCAGCAACAGCAACAGATCCAGAACCAACCTTCAAACATTCGAACAAAACTTCAAACCATCGGCAAGAAGCAGTGAGCAATGGGCAACGACAGAGTCATCAATCATTATCAATCACAGGTTCATAAGAACCCACGGCAAATTATTCAATAATTATTCAACTTAGTAACAAGTAACAACAACAAAGTTCACAGCTTAACTAACAATAATTATTCATAATTATTCAATAAAGTTCACAGTTCACAGTTCACAGTTCAATTCACAGTTCACAGTAACGAAAAATTATTCAATTATAGTTGAAAATTATTAAAAATGCAAAGCATATTCAATAATCATGCAATTATTTCCGAACAAAGCATAAAAAAAATTAAAAAGACGAAGAACAAATGAGCTCTGAGTCACTGACCTTCGATCGCTGAGGAGGACGGATGGCGACAAAAGACGACGACAAGATGACGGCCGCCGAGCATGAGGAAGAAGCGGTGCGCCTGCGACGGGGACTGCAAACAGATCGAGGACTTGGAGAACTCCCCTAACTGCGACGCACGAAGACTCGAGGAGACAAACCCCTGACTGCGACAGATGGCGACAGACAACGGCGACAAGATGATGGCCACCGATTTCGAGGGAGAAGTGGCGCGCCTGTGACTTGTGACTGCGAACAGATTGAAGACTTGGAAGAAACTCCCCTGATTGCGACGCACGAAGACTCGAGGAGACAAGCCCCTGACTGCGACGGACGGCGGCAAAGACGGCTCCTCCTTGCGGCGGTGGTGGCGGCTAGGGTTTTTCCCTTGGTTGAGGCTGGCTGTGTTTGCTGGAAGGAATAAGGAAGGAGATGGATAAGACGCGGTTTGGCTTCTTTGATTTCCCCTTAAGCGCAAAACTGTGTCGTTTTGTTCAAACCGGCCGATTCTGATTCTGGTTTGACCGACTGATTCTCGGCCAATTTAGTGGTTTATGGCCGGTTTTGTAATTTTCGGTTTCAGATATCAGACCAAGCCGTTATTATCTCCGGTTTGCAGTTGAACCGGTCGAACCAGACGATCCGGTCCGGTTTTCAAAACCACGGGCTTGAGAGATTAGGGATTTAGGATTATATATATATATATATATAAATCAGCAAAATAAACCGGCCGATTATTTAAAACTGCTGGTTGACTGGTTTTATCAAAACCGTCCGGCCCAAACCGGTTATCACCGGTTCTTTTTCTTCTTTGGTCAGACATTCAACCGGACCAGCTACCTGACCGATTCACTGATTTTTTGGTCGACTCGGCCGGTCCAGTCCGGTTCTTATAACTATGGATTCACTGCCAAGGAACCAAAATAAAGGCCTTTATCATAAGAACAGAGAAACATAGGGAATAAATAGTTACCTTTTACTATTCATGGTGAGGGTTGAGCGCCGATTGAGGGATAGGAAGTGACGGTGGAGCGCCGATTGAGGGATAAGCAACAATGTCTTTGGTGTTTAGGGTTTACGACAGACAGCGCCGATTGAAAAAGGGCACGCCGATGCAGGGTGTGCCGACGGAGCAGTGACGACGGAGCAGCGCCGATGGAGGGTTACGAGAGAGGGTGCGAGATTGCGAATTTGAGGAGGAGGCTTGTGATTAGGGTGCGAGGGTTGCAACAGAGAGGGTGCAAAAGAGAGGGTGCGACGGAGGGCTGCAAGATAGGGATCGGAGAGAGGGTTGGGTGCAAGAGTTCTCAGCAGTAATAAATTAAAGGATCTCAACAGTGATGAACAAGAAGGGCTCGGAGAGAGGGCTGGGTGCGAGGGTTTTCATAGTAGTGATGAAGATGAAGGGCTGGGTGCCAAAAAGCCTTTGATGTATTCATTTGTATTTTTTTTTTAATTTTTAATATATCTTAATCTTATATGAAAAAAGTATATGATTTTTTTATGTGATTTTTTTATTCTTATTTATTATTTGTATTATTTTTTTAAAAGATTGGATATAATTTATTTTTAAGTTTTTATATATGTGATTCTTTTAGATACACTTTGTCTTAAATTTTGAATTATTATAACGTAAATAATTAAAAGAATAAATTAAAAAATAATAGACTAATTTAAAATATAAATAATATTTTTATACTAAATGTTAAAATTTTTCAATAAACATTTGAAATTCGTTTGAAAACTGATGCACTTTCAAACAGAATTTACAAATGATGTTATTTTCATCCCAAATTTGCGGGAAAAAATTTTAGCTACTTCGAAGGGTAAGCTATAGTAAAAATATTTAAGACTAATTATAGACAAATTTGGGATAGAATTAACATTTTTCAAAATGCGTCCCAAATCCGTCTGAAATTATTGTGCATATTCAGATGGAATACAGACGAATTATAGTTTTTGTCCAAAATATGTTGTAATTTGTATGAAAATTTTGGCGCCATCCAAAAAAAATTTGGCGCCAAAATTTGGGACAAAATTTAGACAAATTTAGGACAGAATATATTATTTCAATGCCTTCACTAAAAGTTGTTCAACATTTGTCTCAAATTTGTCCGAAATGAAAAAGTCATTCAGACGGAATAAATTTCGTTTGAAATTTTCATCCGAAAAAGCTCTATTTCTGGGCCTCCAAGTGGACTTAGCACTTATTAGTTTTATCTTATTTTATCTTTGTAATCTTTATTTTTAAAATAATATCTTTCAGGTTTAGCATTTATTATTAGGTTAGTATTTAAAGGAAAAGATCAATTAGGTTTAGGATCTTCTTCCTTTCACACTTTTTAGAACCCTGTTTTCTCTGTAAGTTACAAGCAACTAAACCTCCTGGTTAAGGTTAGGAGCTCTGTTTATTTCTATGGATTAAGATTATTACTCTTCTATTTTAATATATGTCTGATTCAATTCTAAGGTATGTTTTTGTTCTTAATCTAATGAAACTGGGTGGAACGGGAGTATGACCCTTTTTCTACATGGGTTCTTATGATCCTCGAGAGAGTTCGCTTGAACCACAGCTTGAGAACACACCTCCTAGACGGCTAATCTACAACCTGTTGGGGACAAGCAACATCTGTTCAGCTGTGATCTGGGGTGATTAGGGCCTTTGTATGTGGTATAAACTAGCTTTTTGAACTTCATCCTCCAATCCGAATTGAATGACCATGGGAGTGGCATTTGATGAGGATCAGAGAAGATTAAATCACTAAGGAATTAGGGTTTAATCACTTACAGTTTGCCATAGAATGAATCATTCATAGTTAAAATAGTTAGTAAGAAGTTTTAATCCGGAAACATAAACATCTCTGAGACCTTAACTGTTTTCTCATCATTGTTTTACACCAAATCCTTTAATTGCTTATCTTATTTATTTGTGTATGTGTTTTCAGCAACAACCATCTTTTACTATTTGCCTGACTAAGTCCAATAGGATAACTATTGCTTTTTCAGTCCGACAATTCTCGTGGGATCGACCCTCATTCACCTGAAGTATTACTTGGATGACCCGGTGCACTTGCCGGTTAAGTTGTGCGAGTTCTAATTTCGCGAACCAGCTGACGATATTCCTCTTATCCTTGAGAAAATTGTCTTCATCATAGCTTGTTGGGGGAAGCATAGAGCAATATAATTTCTTTGTTGTTCTTCCTTTAATTTCTTCTTTTCAGCAGCGAAAAGTGTTTCCTGATTCTCTGGCATGATTAACCCTTCGTGGATAACATGCCACAAGTTTTGTGCTTGTAAAAAGGTTTTCATTTGAGAATGCCAGTCCTCATAATTATCTTCTGACATCGAGAATATTGATGGTTGAGATAGTCATGGTTATGGAGAAATTTTTTTTAGTGGGTTATAATGTGGTGGATATGTATTGTTGATAGGTTAGGAAGAAAGATTCTACGCCTTATAGATGATCGAATGTAGTTTTGATGCCAATATTAGTTTTATGAAATAGTTTGATGTTGGTTTAGTGTATTATGGACTTGAATATTGTATCAAGGATAGTTTTGATGAATAAATAGTTTGGATGAATGGTTTGAAAAATTTGATAGTTATGTTATTAATGAGTTAAGGAGACAGTACAAAGGCTAGTAGAATTTAATATGTTTGTTAGTTACAATGAATTTCATGATGACCTATTTATAGGTTCTATAAGTTAATTCTAAATAATTTTAAATCTTAGATATTTTTAAATATTAACCTAGATATTTTTAGATACTAATCTTAGATATTTCTATTACTTAATTTATTTACTTAACTTCTAAACTTCTCCATCATAATATTTAGATATTTATTTTTATGAAACAAGATCATAAAAATTTTAAAAAGTTCTACAAATATGTGATATTATTAATAAAAACAAGGCTTATTGCCAAAGATACCATCAAATTGAAGGCATATCAATCAGACTTTGTTATTAAGCCAGCAATTCTAACTCTAACTTCACTTATAAATGGCAAATAAGGCAATGTGACTCAACAATGGCTTTCTTAATGGTGATCTAAATAAGCCTGTTTATATGCGCCAACCCCAGGCTTTAAACAAGGTAACAATACATTAATTTGTAAGTTGAACAAGTTTTTATATAGATTGAGACAGATTCCACGTGCATGGTTTCTCAAACTGGCCAGCAATTTAGCATCCTTTGGATTTGTCAACACAAAATATGATCCTTTACTATTTTTTAAGAATTTTGGTAAAGATTCATTTGTTCATTTTTGTTTATGCAGATGATATCCTAATTACTGGTAATGATTTTAATGCTATTGCTTCCAGTATTATTCAACTGAATGATACTTTTTATTAAAATATTTAGGAAAGTTCTCTTATTTTTTAGGTATTGAGACTTTTAGATTACCAACTGGTTCTGCACACCTTTCTCAAACAAAATATGTTCTTGACCTCTTAGAGAAAGTTGGCATGAAAATACTCTAAAGGAGTACCAACACCAACGGTTACTAATATCAAATTATCCAATCAGGGAAATGACTTATTTGAAAACCTAACTTTATATAGAGGCGTTGTAGGTTCATTATTTTAGTACAAATCTTGTTGCATGGTCAAGTCAAAAGCAAACATCGGTGAGTAAGTCGAGCACAGAAGTAGAATATCGAGACCTGGCTGCTACAGATAATGAATTGATATGGATCTAGAACTTGTTTAAAGAACTACAAATAACTCTCTTGGACTAGAATGCCAAATTTGTATTGTGATAACATTAGTGCTGTGTTATTTGCTATGAATTCTATATTACATAGTCGCACAAAATGCTTTGAATTCAACCTTCATTTTATTAGAGAACGTGTTAATCAAAATCAACTTAAAGTTGTGCATATCAGTGCTCAAAACTAAATTACTGATATTTTAACTAAACGAATCTCTTTTTTCTCTATAAATTCAGAATCAAAAGGTAATTCATATCTATTTAAATTTTTTTGAATAAAAAATAAGTTTATGGATATCATAATTTTTATACTCACAAAAGGTCTAAATTACTACTCACAAAATAAAGAGTTTTAATAAAAGATTAAAAGTAAAAGTGAGAAAAAGGCCAATATAAAATTTAGGTTTTAGCTTAAAAAGAAATTCTTACACAGTAGTTGGTGTTAGATATAATCTATTCAGATGCTAACCATTTATATTCGTGAAACATTTTGCTACATAAACAATCTTTATTTGGTAAGTAAATCAAACCAAGTTGCCTAATAACTAATTGGCACAAAAAAAAACTCACTCACATAAATATGTTTATTAATTACACATTTCAATCTCACACTTTTTCATCTTTTTTTGTTATCGCATTTTTCTTTTTCTTCTTATGTTGCTGATAAACCACTATTTTATGGTTTATCTTGTGCTCAATTGAGTGGTTTTTATCTACTCTTTACCCACTTATTCATACTATTTGCATGGTTTTATATTTCCTTCCTAATTATGTGTTTTGATTGAAAACATGCTTCTTTGATCTTATATTTGCTTATTATTAATCCTCTCTTATTACCATTAGATGTCTTGATATGTGTGTTAAATGTTTTCAGATATTATAAGGCAGGAATGGCTTGGAGAATGAGAAGAAAGCATGCAAAAGTGGAAGGAATACAAGAAGTTGGAGAAATTGCTAAGCTGTCCAGCCTGACCTCTTCGCACTCAAATGGCTATAACTTTAGCTACAGAAGTCCAAACGACGCGGTTCTAGTTGCGTTGGAAAGCTAACGTCCGGGGCTTCGATTTGATATATAATATGTTATAGTTCCCCTGATGCTAGGTGACGCGACCGCGTGATCCATGCGGCCACGTCGCAGTGACGGAAATCCAGCGTGGCAAAATTCGAAACCAGCGAATTCTGGACTGTTTCTGACCCAGTTTGCGGCCCAGAAAACACAGATTAGAGGCTATAAAGTGGGGGACTGCATCCATTCATAAGGGGGCTCACAAATTCACAATTTAGGAGTAGATGTAGTTTTTAGAGAGAGAGGTTCTCTCCTCTCTCTTAGGATTAGGATTTAGGATTTCTCTTAGTTTTAGGAGTGCCTCTAAATCCCAGGTTCAATGTTCTTCAGTTATTATTTCTCTTCTACTTTTAGATACTCTAATACTTTTATTTGTTAATTACTTATGTTGCCCATTTGATTCATAAATCTTTCATGTTAGATTGGATTGCTTTTATTAATATAATTTGAGAAATTTTCAGATTTAATTTTGCTTTGCTTTATTTATATTGATGCTATTTAATTTAGATATTTTCTTCCTTTTGGCTTTGGTTAAGTAATTGGTAACGCTTGAGCTGTCAATAAAGCAGTGATTGAAATTGGGAGTTGCTCCAATAACTCTAGTCTTTCCATCAGAATTGACTAGGACCTGAGGATTAAGCTAATTAATCCACTTGATCTACCTTCATAGTTAGAAGTTAACAAAGTGAGATTAAAATCCAAATTTCATCACAATTGATAAGGATAGGACCTCCAGTTCTAATACCTTGCCAAGAGTTTATTTTATTATTATTATTTTATTTTATTTGTCATATAACATATTCCCACCTTACTTCCTAAACCCCAATTTACAAACTCATAACCAATAATAAGAACATACTTCCCTGTAATTCCTTGAGAAGACGACCCGATGTTTAAATACTCGGTTATCAATTTTAAAAGGGGTTTGTTACTTGTGACACCCAACACGTTTGTAAGAAAGGTTGATTGCTTGGTTTAGTAACTATACTCACAAAGAGAGTTTTTATAACCTCTAAACCATCAATCTTCTGCTCTTTCAAAATGGCGCCTTTGTCGGGAAATTGCAAACGTGTGCCTTATTATTGGTTATTGTAAATATTTGCTTTTTGATTTGTTTTTATTTTTTTTATTAAATTAAGAGGTTATTGATTTTTATTTTAAAATTTTTATTTTATCTTATCTTATTTCAAAAATAAAATTTCAAAATTCAAATTTAAAAATTTTCAAAATTCAAATTTAAAAATTTTCAAATTTCAAATTTCAAAAATTCAAATTTCAAAAATTTAAAATTCAAAATTTCAAAATTTAATTTTCAAATTTCAAAATTTAAATAACCTTTTAATTTCAATTTATTTTTATTTTTTTAATTTTTATTTTCTACTATGAACTCTCACCCCTTTGGCTATGAGTCTGGTTACAATAATGTTGCAGGAAGAAGAAATTACAATGAGAACAGGCATCAAGATTGGAACAATCAAAGATGGGAGGAGCCACAAGGATTTGATCAACCCTCATGGCAACAACCACCTCCAGTGAACTATCAACAACCACCACCATATGCCTATGAACCCTTTTCTCAACATAACTTTGGACCACCACACTCACAAGCCCCTTTCTGCCATTCACCTCCATATGACCCTAATCCTCAACCACCATACCAACCACCTTATAAGCCATATGAACCATATATAGAACCACCCCAATTCCAACCCAATTACTCACAAGAATCACCACTTCAATATTCACCATCTCCATATCCATCAATCCAAGAGCACTATGATCCTATTTATGAAAGCCGAGTGCATCAAGAGGCAAAAGATCGTCTCAAGGAAACAGTGGATCGATGTCAGGCAACCCTTCATCAATTGGGGAAAGTAATAATGAGTCAATTAGCTTCCCGACGTTCAGACACTCAAGGAACCCCTATGGCTTCATGTGGACAATCTAATGAAGAACGTAGTATGAAGGAGATACTAGAAACTCCAGTGAACAGTACAGAGCATGACTCTGTACTGGAACAAATGGAGGAAGCTGTAATTATCAAAGAAGAAGAATTGGTTGAAGACTTAGGAGATGCAGAACCTCCATGGGAAAGTCCAGTCATAGAACCCCCTTCCAAGACGTTTGAAATTGATGCTGAGGAGGGTGTACAACCTCCAAGGCATATCACAGTTGAAGACTTGGAAGAGGTTGATCAAGAGATGGAGATTCAAGAAGAAGAAGCACAACCTCCCATGCCCTTGGAAAGCAATGAAGAGGAGATTAAATTGGAAGAAAGCTACCAAGAGGAAGAGGTTGAAATTGAAGAAGCTTGCAAAGAAGTGGTAATTATCAGAGAAGAGCACAAGGGAGTGGAACTTGCAATTTCATTAAAAATACCTCCCCCTAAGTTGCCATCATCCTTCACAACATTCAAGTGGGTAAAATTCATATCCCGTAGCTTTCTAATCCCACTCGAATATGGGCTACTGGAGACGGATGGTCAACTTAGAGCTCTTTGTGACATTAAGAGTAAGAGGAAGATGGCCAGTGGTAAGAATTGTCCTGCAAGGTTCATCATGGTTGGAAGCTTTAAGTTCAAACGCAACGGTTGGTATAAAGCTCAATTGAATGGGTCTAGGAAGCTGTTTGGTAGCTGCAGTGAGAATTCAAATTACTTATCACCCGGCTGGAAAAATACAGATCCCGACAAAAATGGGTGTAAAAGTAAGGTTTGGGATCCTGGAATCTGTTCTGACGTCCAACACCCCGGGAGCCTAAGAATCTTTTGAAGCTGCTCAAGGGTTTTACATGCCTAGTTTGAGACCTCGGAGGTTACTGGAATCATAAACACTGGTGGAGATTCTTGGATGAGTTCAAGCATAAGCCACCATAACAGGAAGCTCATCAAATGTCCAACTTAAGGACTTTAACTAAAAGTGCTAGGTGGGAGACAACCCACCATGGTATGATCGTCCTTTTTCATTTTTTTTATTATTTAGTTTTATTTGTTTTTGAATTTTATCTTGTTTTGTTATATTGAACCTGGAGTTTTGCATCACATTCATGTTAACACTGCATTCTGCATTTTTCAGATTAAAAAAAAAAAGCGAGCACGCGACGCGACCGCATCAGCGACGCGTCCGCGTCGCAAGGAAAGGGGAGAAAAATAAAAACGAACAGAGAGTTTCGCAGGAGCAGCGCTGGAGGCGTGCCAATGGCACAAATCACCCCACGTGACCGCGTCGCTGACGCGACCGCGTCGCTGACGCGACCGCGTCACCCACGCGGTCGCGTGACCTGAAAATCGACGTCAACCGGGTGCATGGCCGAAAGTTGAGCTGGAATTGGGCTGGACCCATGCTAGTAGCACAAGCCCTGCCACGCGAACGCGTCACCCACGCATCCGTGTCATATTGGAAATAAGGCCACCCACGCGATCACGTCGACCACGCGACCACGTCACCCAGAATTTTGGCAAAAAGAGTTTCGAACAGAGAGTTGTGCGACCGCGAGGCTGCACTCGCGCCACTAGCACAAATCAAGTCACGCGATCGCGTGCCCCACGCATCTGCGTCACCAAACCTTATCGCGCACCATGCGACCGCGTCACCCACGCGACCGCGTCGCCAGCGTCGCACAACCTATCCAGATTAGTGCCAATTTTCTTATCTTTTCTCTTCTAATCCTAATTTCTTCCTTCTCTCTCCTTTCTCACTTTCTTTTTCTACTTCTCATTCTTTTTCACTTTCATTTTATTTATTTGCATACTTTCATTCATTTATTTTTCTAAAATTATTATTGGTGTTCAAATATTCTTATTCAACTGTTACATCTTTTCTGGTATTTTCTTGATGCTTAGTGACTTGTTTTATTTTGAATAGGTAATATTATTTATATCAATGCCAATCTTTTATACCTGTATTACTTTTACATTGATATAAATTTATATTATCTCTCCTTACCCACACTCTCTCCCTCATTGTTACAATATTTTGCACCACTAGTATGCCATGTGCTTCTATTGTTTTCTCACTTGCATGTTGTAGCTACCATGTAATTGAGACCCTTATTATTTGGCATTAACCAACCCATGTTTTATTTATTTTCCTATCTTTATTTCTAGGTTACTCTTCTTCCCTTTTTCTTTCAAGATGGCCACCCAAAAGAGAACCGGAAGACGTTTACATGGGGAGACAGGCAAGTCAATCTGCACAATCTATAGAGTAAGGCATCAGTTGGAGCAACCCATCCACTTGTACATCTTAGCATACACCGAGGACGGTGCAATCTTTAAGTGTGGGGAGGTCGATACCGATCTCCATGGGTTAGTACTTTCCTATCTCAAACACCAATATTTTATTTTCTTTGTTAATTGTTACATTTGCATATTTAATTGCATGTTTATTTGATTTTATGCATATTTTACCACTTGGTTGAAGTAATATTTTCTTTTTCAAGAAAATTTTTAGAGAATTTCACTAATTTGAATAAAATTTAATGTTACACTTGTTTGAAGAGATATTATACTGGAACATGGTTTAGAACTCGAACACACAAAACCTATGAGATTTTGAGCCTATTTGAATTGGTTGCATTTTTCAACCAATATTTTATTTTTGATGTGTGTTTTTCTCTCTAAAATTGTGATCTTTGTCTTGCTTGATTCTATATTTCCATGGTTTGATGTATGCATACACTTACATGATTGAGGCCTTTGTTTCACTAAGCTTACATACCCATATGGCCTTAACCCTTCATTATCCCTTGCAAACTAATTTGAGCCTATTATACCCCTTTGTTCTTTACTTTAGCACATCATTGACTCTAAGCGAAAAATAATAATGTCCTTAAATTTGAATCCTTGGTTAGCTTAGACTAGTGAGAGTGCTCATGAATTAAGTATGGGGAAAAGTGGGTTTAGAAATATTTGGTTTGAGAATTGAGTATGTTAGAATTTTCTGAAAATGTGAAAGAATGTTGAGAATATGTTCATGCATTCAATACTTTAATCATATGCATTGAGAAAATATATATATATATATATATATATATATAAAAAGAAAAAAAAGAAGAAGAAAAATAAAGAAAAGAAAAAAAGAAAAGAAAAAGAGCAAATAAAAGGGGACAAAATGCCCCAAAGTAAGTAGTGAAAGCAATGTATATGAGTTATACTTGAAATTAGAATGCATGAATATGTGGAAAACATGGTTAATGGATAGTTAGATGTGGTATTATGATTACATGGATTGTCTAAAGTTAGGTGGAAAGTTTAAGATTAATTAAGGATTCAGATTTTAGTCCACTTGACCAAATACAACCCTACCTTGACCCTAACCCCATTACAACCCTTAAAAGACCTCTTGATATGTGTATTTGTGCATCAAATTTATGTTGATTATTAGATGAAGAGCAAGCCTTAGAAAGCAAGGTTAGTAGAGAATTGAAAGAATCGAACCTAAAAACACTTGAGTGATTAGAGTGTATACACTACCAGTGAGGGTTCGATGCTCAATTCCTTGTTCCCTGCTTTCATGAGCTATTTTCTTCTTGCAAGTCTATTTGTACTTCATTTTCATGATTTGAATTAGTGAAATCCAGTTCATATTTCCTCTTGAAAGATTTGTTTACTTTTAACCAAGTAGGTAGAAACATCTTGCATGTAGTTACATTCATAGGTTGCATTTCATACCATTCCTCTTCATCTTTATAGCTTCTCTTGAGCTTAGCATGAGGACATGCTAATGTTTAAGTGTGGGGAGGTTGATAAACCACTATTTTATGGTTTATCTTGTGCTCAATTGAGTGGTTTTTATCTACTCTTTACCCACTTATTCATACTATTTGCATGGTTTTATATTTCCTTCCTAATTATGTGTTTTGATTGAAAACATGCTTCTTTGATCTTATATTTGCTTATTATTAATCCTCTCTTATTACCATTAGATGCCTTGATATGTGTGTTAAATATTTTCAGATATTATAAGGCAGGAATGGCTTGGAGGATGAGAAGAAAGCATGCAAAAGTGGAAGGAATACAAGAAGTTGGAGAAATTGCTAAGTTGTCCAGCCTGACCTATTCGCACTCAAACGGCTATAACTTTAGCTACAGAAGTCCAAACGACGCGGTTTCAGTTGCGTTGGAAAGCTAACGTCCGGGGCTTCGATTTGATATATAATATGTTATAGTTCCCCTGATGCTAGGCGACGCGACCGCGTGATCCATGCGACCGCGTCGCAGTGACGGAAATCCAGCGTGGCAAAATTCGAAACCAGCGAATTCTGGACTGTTTCTGACCCAGTTTGCGACCCAGAAAACACAGATTAGAGGCTATAAAGTGGGGGACTGCATCCATTCATAAGGGGGCTCACAAATTCACAATTTTAGGAGTAGATGTAGTTTTTAGAGAGAGAGGTTCTCTCCTCTCTCTTAGGATTAGGATTTAGGATTTCTCTTAGTTTTAGGAGTGCCTCTAAATCCCAGGTTCAATGTTCTTCAGTTATTATTTCTCTTCTACTTTTAGATACTCTAATACTTTTATTTGTTAATTACTTATGTTGCCCATTTGATTCATAAATCTTTCATGTTAGATTGGATTGCTTTTATTAATATAATTTGAGGAATTTTCAGATTTAATTTTGCTTTGCTTTATTTATATTGATGCTATTTAATTTAGATATTTTCTTCCTTTTGGCTTTGGTTAAGTAATTGGTAACGCTTGAGCTGTCAATAAAGTAGTGATTGAAATTGGGAGTTGCTCTAATAACTCTAGTCTTTCCATCGGAATTGACTAGGACCTGAGGATTAAGCTAATTAATCCACTTGGTCTACCTTCATAGTTAGAGGTTAACAAAGTGAGATTAAAATTCAAATTTCATCACAATTGATAAGGATAGGACCTCCAGTTCTAATACCTTGCCAAGAGTTTATTTTATTATTATTATTTTATTTTATTTGTCATATAACATATTCCCACCTTACTTCCTAAACCCCAATTTATAAACTCATAACCAATAATAAGAACATACTTCCCTGCAATTCCTTGAGAAGACGACTCGAGGTTTAAATACTCGGTTATCAATTTTAAAAGGGGTTTGTTACTTGTGACACCCAACACGTTTATAAGAAAGGTTGATTGCTTGGTTTAGTAACTATACTCACAACGAGAGTTTTTATAACCTCTAAACCATCAATCTTCTGCTCTTTCAGTTGCTGCATTTTTTTTTCTATTTCTTGTTTCTAAGTTACTCTTGCTTCTTTTTCTTCTCTTTTTAGAATAAAAAAATAAAAAATAATAAAAAAGAGACAAAATCGGAGAAGAAACAAAAAAAAAGAGTATAATAAAGAGATAGAGGATAAAAAAATTGTTCTTAAAATTAAAATAAAAAGAACACAAAAATTTTAATTAAAAAAGAACAAAAATTTATGAGTAAGAATACAAAATAGTTACGTAGACAAAATGAAAATCACATGAATTCTTAACTACAAAATACAAAAATTTATGCTTTATTAAAGAAAATTTTTATGTTTATGTAAAACAATTTCATTGGTTAGATAAAAAGACTTCTTTGTTTTCTATCTATATTTCTTTTAAAAAATTTATGTATTTGCTAAGATATTTTTGAGTTTTGTTTAAAAAATTCTGTGTTTTTTGCCTATACTTTTCATAAAAAATTTACGTACTTATCATTAATATATTTCTTTATTTACGGTAAAAAATTTCATTTGTTTTACCCAATAAAAAATGGAAAATACCAAGAAAAATATAGAGTATCATGAAGGGATAGATGAGAAAAATGATTATTACATTAGTTTATCCTAACTTCTCTAAAAGACAAAATTTATTATGTTTTTATTCACAAATTCTTGTGTTTTCTTTTATGTAAATACTTTTTTCTTTTTTCTTCTAAGTTTTTTTTGTGTTTCTCTTTCAAACTGCGCTTACCATAAATAATTTCTTGTGTTTTACTAACGAAAAGAAGAAATAATATTAAAAAAGGATAAAGTACTATAAGTATTAGAAGGAGAAAAAGAAAATATAGAAAAAGTAGGAGAAGAAGAAAAAGAAGTGTAGAAGATGATGAGAAAATGAAAAAACTAAAATTCGAAGCGCATGAGTAAAAAATGTGAAAATATAGTTTAGGATAATTGGTTGAATATGATTATGAATATTACTTAAATCATCTATTATTTTTGTTTTTGGAATAAGTAGTTTCCAATATAACTTTTTATTTTTTTTCAATTTTTCTTCAAATGCCAATTAATGGATCTTGGCACCTTGCCAGCTAGCTAATGAGTTATTATTAACTAGCTTGGTCCAAGAAATCTAAGAGATCAGTTATGGGTTATGGCCTAAAACTAATACGGCATGCTTACCCCCACATCATTAATATATAGATAAAAAATGGTTGGTTGTTGATCTCCAGAACATTGTAAATTATAGTCCATATAATCACAATTGGCATTACAATTTTGTTATTACGATCTATGTCAACAGTATCAATAGTAGTATTGTAATTATTATCAGCTATATGTTATGGTTTTTATACAATTTTAATAATATTTTAAAAAATATTTTTAAAATTTATTAATGATGTTTAGTTTGAAAAATAAAAAAATATATATTATAAAATATAAAAAAAAGTATGATTTCAATTTTAATAATATTTTTTAAGAGTTATTAAAAAACATTTAGTCATTGTAGTCACCATAACTATAAATATTATAAATTTTATTTATTTTATTATTATTATTATGAAAAATATTAGAGGGCTGATGAATGAATTATTGATGGTATAGAATTTCACAATTGAATTCTCGTTTCAGGTATAGTTTTTAAACCAACAAATAATCCTTTCATACAAAAGATTGTTTGTCACAAGTACAAACCCCTAAAATTATAAACCGAAGTATTTAAACCTCGGATCGTTCTCTCTAAGAATTGCGATAAAGTATTCTTGTTATTGGTTATGAGGTATGTTTGGGGTTTTTGAGATAATAGACAAGAAATATAAATGGCAAAGGAAATAAACTAACAAAGCTCTTGGCAAGGTATGAGAATTGGAAGTCCTATCCTAGTTATCCTCCTCAATTATGACCACAATTGTCCATTACTCCCACTTAGTTAACCTCTAACCATGGAGCAAAGTCAAGTGGATGGATTAACTTGATTCCACAAGTCCTAGCCTAATCATGATGAAAGACTAGCTTTAGTGGCATTCAAGCTAATTAGCAACTTCTAATTATCAATCAACAAAGGAATTAGATAACTCAAGAGTTACTAATTACTCTACCAAGGCCAAGAGGAGAAAAACCTACTCTATAATCCAACCAAGCATTTTGTCAAACACTTAGAATGCATAAAAGGAAAGTAAAATTAAATTGCAAGAATTATAAATCTACAACTACTAATTGCAAGGAATTAAACAACAACAAAGGAAATCAACAATAAAGGAAATCAAAACATGAATTGCAATAAAAGAAAAATTTGAAGAACAAAAATGCATCAACATAAAAGTAAAAGAATTACAAGAATTAAATACTAAACTAGAGAGAGGGAAGGTAGAAGAAGAAGAAATTACAAAGAAAAAGTAAATTAAAGCATGAAATTAACCTAGATATAAGAAATTCTAATCTAGATCTAACCTAATCCTAATTCTAGAGAGAAGTGAGAGTTTCTCTCTCTAGAAACTAACTTTCCTTTCAAAACTAAACTAAACTAAACTAATTGATCCCTAATTTGTGATTCCCCTTTAGTCCTTGGGTTAAATAACATCAGAGATAAGTTGGATTTAGGCCTAGGAAGCCCAGAAATCGCCCCCAACGGATTGCCTTTAAGTGAGTCACGTGCGAGTATCGACGCGTACGCGTAGATCACGCATACGCGTCGCCATGTGACCTCACAATCCATGCGTGCGCGTCGTTGATCTCATCTCAAATCCTTACTTTTCCATGATTTCTCCACTTTGCATGCTTTTCTCTCCATTCCTTTGATCCATTCCTAGCCTTTTCAACCTGAAATCACTAACACACACATCAAAGCATCTAGTGAAATTAAAGGTGAATCAAAATTGGCAATTAAGGGCCTAAAAAGTATGTTTTCACACTTAAGCACAAATTAGGAGACAATCATGAAACCAGGCTATTTCATTGAATAAATGTGGGCAAAAGGTCATAAAATCCCCTAAATTAGGCACAAGATAAATCCTAAAAATGGGGTTTATCAATCTCCCCACACTTAAACCATAGCATGTCCTCATGCTAAAATCAAGAAGGAAACAAAGGGTATCAACATTTATTCAATGTAAACTAAACTATATGCAATCTATCTATATGCAACTATCTAAATGCATGCACTTGCTTGGTCAAAATAAATCAATTTCCAAGAAAATCAATATAAGCACAAGGGCTAAGGCAATAGCAAATCTAATCCACAATTGAATTGAGTTATTAAATATTTTTATAAACTTGCAAGAAAAGATGATCATAGGCAAGAATATGTAATTGAGCAATCGAACCCTCACCGGATGTGTTTGCACTCTAGTCGCTCAAGTGTTTAGGGTTGATTCTCTCAATTCACTCCTAATCATGCTTTCCAAGATTTGTTTTTCATCTAACAATCAATATTTATTTCATGCATGCATACAATTATCATGAGATCTTTTCATAGGTTGTAATGGGGTTAGGGTCAAGGTAGGATGCATATTTGGTCAAGTGAGCTTGAAATTTGAATCTTTGATCAACTTAAACTTTCCACCTAACCTATGACAACCTATACAATTCAAAACTAACCTAACTACCCATTTTTCACTTTATTTTTCACATACTCATGCATTTCCTTTTTATTTCACAACTCATATGCATTGATTTTATTGAGCTTCACTTTGGGACATTTTGTCCCCTTTTTATTTATTTATTTATTTTTTTCTATTTTTTTTCTTTTATTCAAATTTTTTTCTTTCTTTTTTTTCTTTTTCTTTTTCTTTTGTTTTTCTCATTTTTCTTTCTTTCAAACTATATACAAGAACAGTAATGCATAAGGTCTATACATGAGTATGCACCCAATTCCTAAATATAGAAATGCAAAACACCCTTTTATCCCAACCAATGTCCCAAGTTTTCCCATACTTGAATGATACACACACTCACTAGCCTAAACTAATCAAAGATCCAAATTAAAGACATTTATTATTTTTCGCTTTAAGGCTTGTAATGTGCTAAAATTAAGAACAAAGTGGGTTAATCGTAGGCTCAAAGTTGGCTAACAAAGGTTGATACAAGGTAGGCTATTTGGGTAAGTGAGCTAAATGAAATGATGGCCTCAATCATATAAATGCATGTCTACACAAAATAATGGACATAAAGAATCAAACAAATCAAGGATTACAATCATCGGAAGAGAATAATGCACACAAGAAGAAAAATAAGTGGTTATAAGATGTAACCACACAATTAGGCTCAAAACTCACAAGGTTGTATGTTCTTAGCTCAAAACATGTTCCACAATATATATATATAATTCAAGCAAGTTTTATGAAAAATTTTTACTCAAATCAATTGAGGTGTTAATGCCCTATAGATAAATTCCTTGAAAAATTTCATTATTTTGACTAAGCTTATTATATATATATATGCAAAGATAAGAAAATGCAACAAAAAATCCTAAAAGACCTAAAATGAAATGCAAAAGTGTTGGGATTAGAAATTTGTCACCCAAAAACGCTGATTCGGTCAGACGACCTCCCCACACTTAAAAGTTTGCACCGTCCTCGGTGCATTCAAATATGAGCAAGGGGGTACGGCGACTCTCCGGATTGCCACCTTCAGCTGGTGGGTCAACCGGTTTGCTGCGTGTTCTTTCTCCCGCTTTTGTTTTTGCTTGTGGTGACTTTGGCCTGAAAATAGAAGACCGGATAGTAAGAAAAGTAAATGCAAAAGCAAGGAAGCACACATTGTTGGAATGAGATAAATCACTAGAAAGAAGTGAATGAATTAATGTGACATTAATGAAAAATAGGTGTGTGAGTCCTAAATTGTGCGGTTTAGAACACATGCACACTAGCATAAAAAGCCTTGCCACAATCTACACAAAAGAAGCATGCACTTCACTCATTCTAGTGTGCTTGAAATACTCTAAACTTGTAGGCTAAGACAACCAAACAAGCGATAAAGAAGCATGAAAGCATTCAAGAAAATATATAACATATGGATGCATATGATCAAGAAGCACAATGCATTAAGATAAATGTACAACATCCGTCAAGATATTGCCTAATCAAAGAATAGGATTCAAACCACATGGTGGCTAGCTACAACATGCAATTCAAAAAGATTTAGAGTGCTTGAAGGCAAATCTAGTATATTCGGTATTCACAAAATTAAGTATGAAAAATTCAAAATCAAGTAACAAATTATAACCTCAATCAAGGAATCCAACAATGAAAATTAACAACAATGATATTAAACTAACATCTCCTCAGTGATTAGCAGCAATTAACAGTAAACAAGATTAATAATCCAACACTTATTATTAAAATCAAAATTAAACAAAAAATAAAACTAATTAAAAAGGGTGGTTATAGATGGTGTTTGGAAGTATTGGATGAGGAGTAAGAGAAGGGAAGAGGAAAGGAGAGGGAAAGAAATAGAAGGAGGAGAAGAAAAGAAGTGTGGTGAAGGAAGGGCATCCACGCGTACGCGCCATGTACGCGTGCGCGTGGGTGGTGGTGAGATGGGCGCGACGCATACGCGTGGGTTACGCATACGTATGCATGGCAAATCAGAGAGTTGACGCGCACGCGTTCATCACGATTACGCGTGGATTAATGGTTGTGCCTCAGGCACAACGTTAGCACAGTGCAGGCGCAACTCTCGGGTCCTTGGCTGGGAGGTGAAAATCTAGTATCCACGCGTACGCGTTCATTACGCGTGCACGTGGATGGTTGCAAATGCTTGAGGCACGCGTACGCGTGAGGTGCGCGTACGCGTGGGTTGGTGCCCTATTTTTCAAAATTTTTCTATGTTTTTGTACCAAACCAAGTATTCCAAACCTCCAAACAGCTACCAAAACACCATAAAACCTTATTTAACATACTAAACTACCAAATAAACGCAACAAACTAATCAAAACATGAAATTAAGCTAATTTTTACCAATATTTACAAAAGAGAAAAAGGAAAGATTTTACCATGGTGGGGTGTCTCCCACCTAGCACTTTTGTTTATTGTTCTTAAGTTGGACTTATGGGAAACTTCTTATCAACGTGGCCTGTGCTTGAAGCTATCTTGGAACATCCACCAATGCTTGAGTCTCCAATAAGCTCCATTTTTTAAATTTAATATCTTCAAGCCTTGATGGAGTTCCGCACAAGCTATGAGCTTCCAAAGGTGATCCTCATGTATTCCCGGATCCCATATCTTGTTTCCACACCCATCCTTGAATTGATCATCATTAGTCCATCCGGGTGACAAGTAAGGTGAATTCTCAATAAAGTGACCAACAATCCTCCTAGACCCATCTAGTTGAGTACTACTCCAACCTTTATATTTCATGTTTGATGTATCAACCCTAATGAGCCTTGATTTGCAATGCCAACCATAAAACCTTTTTCGCTTACACTTCATCCCACAAAGTTTCCTAAGTTGGCCATCCGTTTCAAGCAAGCCATATTCAAGTGGGATAATAAAGCTAACAGAAATGAATTTCACCTACTCAAATGAAGGAGTGGATGACAACCTAGGCAAAGACGATTCTAAGGGTCCTGACAAAGCGTATCCAACTCCCGTTCTTCTCTTTCTAAGGACTTCCACCTCTTCACGAGATTCCTCAAATGAAATCCTTTGTTCAAAAATTTTATCTAAGCCTTTCCCTTACTCAAACTATAAATGGGAGGGTGAGAGAAATTTAACTCCACAACGCTTTCAAATCCACCGGAGAAAGGTTCTTCATGCTCAAAGGATTCTTCACCACTAAGACTTGATACTTGATCTTCATCACCAAGGGAACTCAATTCTTGCTCTATCCCGTCCAATTCTTCATAAGGGATATGCCTTGGAGGTTGTGCACATTCCCTCTTAGCATCAAATTCAATCATCTTGGAAGGGTTTTCTTTAACTCTAGGTTCCCATGGAAGTTTCGCATCTCCTAAGTCCTCAACCACTTCTTCCTTGTCTTCAACAATTATAGCTTCCTCCAATTGTTCCAACATAAAGTAATATTTTTCATCATCCAATCTCTCCTTCATGCTATGCTCTTCCTTGGATTCTTCACATGTAGCCATGAGAGCTCCTTGAATTCCCAAGCATTGGGATGCTAACGGGTTTACCACCTCGTCCAAGGCAGCCGTGAATTATTGTACATCCCTTTTCATCTCCTCTTGTCCTTGAACAAGAGCATCAAGGATGTCATCCATTGGAGGTTGGGGTAGATGAGAGGGCTCATTATCTTGGGGAAAGGGTTCATAATAGGAAGGTGGTTCATCATAGTAAGGATGTGGTGATTCTATGTTCTCCATTTGTTCTACTTTCTTCTCAATTTGAGATTCTACGATCTCCTTCATACTCCCCTCTTCGGTTGCTCATCCGCAATCATCTGTGGACATGTGGTATGAGTCCCATGCATCTAACTTTTGACGGACAGTTGCTTGAAGCCGATCCATGGTTTCCTTGAGAGATGGACATTGATATTCTTCTATGGGGGTTATGGTGGAAGATAGAATTCATCTTGAGGTTGAAAATTTGCACATATTGGAGGTGGTTCATCTTGGTCATAGTATGGAGGAGGTGGTTCTTGGAAGTATTGAGGTTGAGATGGTGATGGTTCAATATGTGGCTCATATGGCTCAAAAGGTGGTTGGTATGGTGTATATGGGTTAGGGTCATATGGAGGTGTTTGGTAGAAAGGGGCTTGGGAGTATGGTAGAGGGCTATGTTGAGGATATAGCTCATAGGCATATGGTGGTGGTTCTTGAAAGTCACAAGGAGATTCACTATAGCCATGGATTGATATGCATCATGGAATGACTCTTATTCATAGTGTATTGGTGGAGGTTGTTGCCATGAAGATTGATCATATGCATATGGCTCCTCCCACCTTTGATTGTCCTATCCTTGATACGCATCCTCATTGAAGCTCTCATTTCCTACAACATAGTTAGAACCAAACTCATAACCAAAGTGAGAATTCATGATAGCAAAAGAAAAAGTAAAAAGCACAAAAACAAGGAGACAAAATCTAGCTACTAAATCAAACAAGCAAACTATTCACAATATTCACATATGTACAATAACCAATAACACAACACCATTGCAACTCCCCGACAATGGAGCCATTTTGATGAATGAATTATTGATGGTATAGAATTTCACAATTGAATTCTCATTGCAAGTATAGTTTCTAAACCAACAAATAATCATTTCATACAAAAGATTGTTTGTCACAAGTACAAACCCCTAAAATTATAAACCGAAGTATTTAAACATCGGGTCGTTCTCCCTAGGAATTGCGATAAAGTGTTCTTGTTATTGGTTATGAGGTATGTTTGGGGTTTTTGAGATAATAGACAAGAAATATAAATGCCAAAGGAAATAAACTAACAACTAACAAAGCTCTTGGCAAGGTATGAGAATTGGAAATTCTATCCTAGTTATCCTCCTCAATTGTGACCACAATTGTCCATTGCTCCCACTTAGTTAACCTCTAACCATGGAGGAAAGTCAAGTGGATGGATTAACTTGATTCCACAAGTCCTAACCTAATCATAATGAAAGACTAGCCTTAGTGGCATTTAAGCTAATTAGCAACTTATAATTATCAATCAACAAAGGAATTAGATAACTCAAGAGTCACTAATTACTCTACCAAGGCCAAGAGGAGAAAAATCTACTCTATAATCCAACCAAGCATTTTGTCAAATACTTGGGATGCATAAAAGGAAAGTAAAATCAAATTGCAAGAATTATAAATCTACAACTACTAATTGCAAGGAATTAAACAACAACAGAGCAAATCAACAATAAAGGAAATCAAAACATGAGTTGCAATAAAAGGAAAATTTGAAGAACAAAAATACATCAACATAAAAGTAAAGAATTACAAGAATTAAATGCTAAACTAGAGAGAGGGAAGGTAGAAGAAGAAGAAATTGCAAAGGAAAAGTAAATCAAAGCATGAAATTAACCTAGATATAAGAAATTCTAATCTAGATCTAACCTAATCCTAATTCTAGAGAGAAGTGAGAGCTTCTCTCTCTAGAAACTAACTTTCCTTTCAAAACTAAACTAAACTAAACTAATTGATCCCTAATTTGTGATTCCCCTTTAGTCCTTGGGTTAAATAGCATCAGAGATAAGTTGGATTTGGGTCTGGGAAGCCCAGAAATCGCCCCCAGCGGATTGCCTTTAAGTGAGTCACGTGCGAGTATCGACGCGTACGCGTAGGTCACGCGTACGCGTCGCTTGGTAATTTGCGTTGCACGCGTACGCGTCATGTACGCGTACGCGTCGCCATGCGACCTCACAATCCACGCGTGCGCGTCTGCTGCGCGTGCGCGTCGTTGATCTCATCCCAAATCCTTACTTTTCCATAATTTCTCCACTTTGCATACTTTTCTCACCATTTCTTTGATCCATTCCTAGCCTTTTCAACCTGAAATCACTAACACACACATCAAAGCATCTAGTAAAATCAAAGGTGAATCAAAATTGGCAATTAAGGGCCTAAAAAGTATGTTTTCATACTTCAACACAAATTAGGAGACAATCATGAAACCATGCTATTTCATTGAATAAATGTGGATAAAAGATCATAAAATCTCTTAAATTAGGCACAAGATAAACCCTAAAAATGAGATTTATCAAGGGCCAATAATTTTTATTAATATTAGTTAAAATTAAGTCAGTAACTTATTTTTGTTTATTAAAATTTAAAATTTAGAGTTTAAAATTTAATATTAAAAATTTATAACAAATAAAATATTAATGAAAAATAATAAATTTTATTAGTCATGTGATATTATTATTATTATTATTATTATTATTATTATTATTATTATTATTATTATTATTATTATTGTGGATATGGTAATTATGCACGTATTATTAAAATTAAAATCTTACTTATTTTTACATTTTGATAAAAAAAATTTAAGTAACACTTTTTAAAAAATATTATTTAATAATAAAAAATACCTTACTTTAATTTTAATAATATTTTTAAAATATTATAATTACTGTAACAAAGTTATAATATATATATTTCAAATACTGTGATACACTCTTCAAAAATTAGAAAGTAAATTATCTTTTTTCATGCACATGTACACGTATATAGTGGAAGCATGCTAAGTGTTTATAATGGTGGTCAGCTACAATAATTGCTGAAAACTATGGTAAAAAGTGGAACATGGTAAGCAAACCGTGCATGTGAACGGAACGGAAGAAGGATATAAAGTAAAGTAAAAGAACCAGCAACTCATCAAAAGGGATAAAAAGATAAAGAACCAATACCCTTTTTTTTTGTTGGTTAAAAAGAAAAATATTTGAGATATAATTATTTATGTATCTCTTTTTATTAGTATAAATTTTTTAAAAATATAATTTTATGAGATGTTACGAGAACTTTTATTATAAAAAAATTTAGAATTTGATTTCTGTTACTTTAAAAAAAAAAGCATCAGATAAATAAAAAAAATTTATACAAATATTTATGTAAATTCAAAATAAAATTTTTGCGTGAGGACATGTATCTGAGATATAATCAATCATTTATACATCTTTTTTTATTCGTTTAAATTTTTAAAAGAAATAATTTTATATGTCTAAGAAAAACAAAAAAAAAACTATATATAGTCATAACAATAAAATGAGATTTGTAATGTGTCGCTTTAGCTAGGTACATTTCTCTTGATTTCTTTTGTGGTTACGTTTCGTTGTTGCCCCCTCCAAATGCGTTGGAGGAAGAGTATTGGGGGTTGTTAGGGTAAATTTTAAAGTCCCTTAGACCTTGCAATGCCATCACTTTCATGAGAAGTTTTTGTGTATGGTCATAGAGAGTGCCAAGTTACATGCTTTTCTTGCATGAGAAAAAGTATTTGATTTATTTATTAAATTTCATTTGATTTTAAATCTATCTTTATTCAAAATTGTTAAACAACATTAATAATTAATTATTTTTATTAGTAACTTTTTTAAATGAAAAAGAGAGAATAGATGATAAGGCCACAAGGGATTAAAGAGTAAATATACGGAAAAATGTTTAATTTATAGTAATTTCCATAAATCATCATGGTGAATATAATAACACTTTTTTGAAACCGAAAGATAATGTATAATGAGTTATGTTAGGTAACCAATGATTTTTTTTAACATCATGAACAATGGGTTCTAAAATTGGCCCAATTCAAGTAAAACACATTACATTCTAAAATACTCATTTAAATCTAAATATTAGAATAACCATTTGCACACCTAGTAAATTAAACATCCAGTATATCCATTATTCACATTGTTTAATATTTTTATTATCTACCTATACTTTTTCTTTATAAATAATAATAATATATATATATATATATATAGGATAACTTATTCTTTTTTTTCTATCCATCATGGGGAGAGATGCAATACTAGAACAGCAACTTGTCATGAATCATTATAAATATCATGAATTATTTTCAATTCGTTTAAAAATTATTAGATAAGATACGTGAACAATTATATATCTAATAACACAACTAATTCTATGAGGATAACCTAGATAACTGAAAAATTAAACTCATCACAAATAATGTGTAACAACTTTCCCATGCTGTTAGTTTGTGATAACTCTTCTCATTCAATAATAACTGAAATTCAGTTAGGAAGGCTCCTATTATATATGGGAGACTTCATCAAAGGTGTAATCTAATTAAGTTGTATTCATTCATTCACCAATATGAACTCATTCAGTTTACCTTCATCATCCAATTTCTCTGTCTTACTCATCGATTATGGTTTGATCACCCCAAAACCTCCTTGCACATCACTCAATTCTATGTAATAGAGTATCACTTCCACTTAATTAAACTGAGATTGGCATTTATCATGGTAATATAAGATATATAGTAAATACAAATTGTTTACATGAAAATATATATGTCATAAAAAATCTTTTTTAAAATGCAATCTATATAACTATTTATTGAATAAGATTTTGAAGAGAACTCACAATTAAATTGCATGTTATGGTGGCTACAATAGTGATTATAAAGCTTTTGCAACATATCCCTAAAAAGTTTTGCTAAGTATTGATAAAATTGAAATAAATATTTTTTTGGTATTTAATAATATTTTTTAATTTAAAAAATATAAATAAAAATGATTACCAAAATTTTAAAAAGTGAACTTTAATTCTAAAATTATTCAGCTAGTTATAGACATTATAGACTACACTTAATTATAAATGTCATTTTAGTTATAGTTATTCGTCAGAATTATTAACCCTAATGAAGTGATAGATCTATATATGTAAGTGTGGAGACATTTGCCCCACTGAACTTTAGAAGAAAAATAACAGTATAATGTCTCTATTGTAATTTGTATTTTCTCCCAAACTTAAAAAAAATATATTTATGTGTGATAAAAATTTATTTTTATTAAATATTAACACAATAAATTAATAATAAAAATTATTATATTATATAAATTTAATTTAGTGAGATTGAAAAAAAAAATCAGATCTACTCAAATAAAAAAACAAACGAATAATAATAGTAATAATAATAATAATAATAATAATAATAATAATAATAATATACACATGCACATGCACACATTTATTTATTTTTATTGTTTTATTTATTTAATTTAGGTTTTCTCGATCTTACATATTTCGTTTAAGAAACTACTTCTACCATAAATATTATCAAATGTCAACTCTATAGCCAAAAATGGTTGAATAATTACTTAATTAAAAAAAGACATTATTTATAAGATAATTTACATAAATAAAATAAATAAATCTCAAAATTACATAATATAACAATTAGAAATTCATTACATGTGTGGGTAATTATATATCTATATAAGCAACTACATACATTCTACGTAATTTACTTATTTTTACATAATCTGTCATATCTACTGTAATTAGGTTCAAATTCTTCTAAAACATAAACCGCTACATTCCTAACCGTGGTTTATACTCAATAAAATTTCTTTTGAATTTGTTATTGGCTGCCTGGTTTATAAGCAGATAGAGCTAATATATACCAATTGAATATGATTGTCAAGTAGAATGACAAATTCACAATATTAAATAAAAAAATTAACAAATAATTTTAAATATGAAGATTAAAAATTTTTGTGATTATTTTTTATTTTTTTAATAATTTTTTGATGATATTGTACAATTTTATTATTGTTGTTCTCGTATACCATATTTATTATTGTTATTTTTTATAATAAGTTGTTGATCTCAGTGGATGAGCAAATTAAACAAAAAATTAACCAGAAGTATTCAATTGGTATATATATTGGCTCCATCTACTCATAAATGTCGATAGTGAATTTAAGATATTGATTTTCATTAAGTGTAAACTACAGTAGAGATGTAGCGATTTATGCTTTGGAAGAGATTGAACGTAAACTGCACGAATATATCGAATTATGTGAAAATGAATAAACCGCAATAGAAATATATCGATTTACATAGACATAAATACATAATTGGATAATAAGTTTTTAATTGTTGTATTCATATAATTTTGAGATCTACTTATTTTGTTTAATTTTTTTATACCTATAATTGTGGTTGTTTAATTATATATATATATATATATATATATATATATATATATATATAATTGTGGTTGTTTGATTTATATTTTTATCTTTATACAATTTCTTTTGTCTTTCTCACACAATATAACGAAGAATTGAAGTCAATCTATTTGAGTTATACTCTTTATCAATTTTTTAACTATTAAGCTATAATTTCTTTGTATATCATATAAAAAAATAATAAAATGAAATTTAACGATGGATTAATAGTAAACATGTTATACAACATTATTGAAATATTAAAATGAGAAGAAAATACTTATAAATTAATATTTTTATGTATTAATTAATAATTAAAAATTTAATTATATACTTTAAAATTTAAATATTTTTATTAATTTTTTTATTATTTTTTTGTACTATTTTCGCTAAAACCATACTAGTGGTGCAGCATGACCACACAATATATCACATGGAAATATATCGAAAACCCCAAAAGTGCCAAAGCAACTAAAAGCATACGCATATTCGTGTAGCCAGGATAGCAAATAAAAGAAGTGTCTACATTCCACAAAGAAAATTGAATGCACTATATACTGTTGGACAATGGGGCCTACTTTTGCTTCTTGGTTACACCCAATTGGCTAGCATTAAAGCATGGTTCTGCTGGATCTCTTTCTGTATGGGCACGTTAACCATGCCGAATATATATTGCTGCTTCCTATCAATCATTGATCGGGGAACTTCCTCATTCTTTGTGATCTCTAGCTCTAGATCGATCTCTGTTTCTCTATTAATCATAACACTGTGTTCATTAATTTATTAATTATAACATTTTGTTTATTAATAATAATAAAAACAATTATCTATTGTTAATGAGTTAGAGCTCA
Source organism: Arachis hypogaea (assembly GCF_003086295.3). NCBI lineage: Eukaryota > Viridiplantae > Streptophyta > Magnoliopsida > Fabales > Fabaceae > Arachis > Arachis hypogaea. Next base: position 30,318,434 of record NC_092046.1, read on the forward strand.
AATGGCATAGTCTCTCCATACTCATCTAAGAGGTCGTGGTCGAGTCTTCCTATCTTCGATAAAAAAAAAAAAACAATTAACTACTAATTCAGTATAAAAAAATGACACAAATAAAAAAATTTTTTATCTATCATGTACTTTAAAAATATAGGTTAACATTACAAATTGAAAAAGTTTTATTGAAAATACACAAAATTTAAATTTCTAATATATTTATTTTGTATCTATTAAATAAAAAAATTTAAAATTTTTTACTAATAACAAACTTATTATGTGTCCTAAAAATTTTAAAATTTGACAAATGTCCAGTTAGTAAGTTTGTATTTTTAGTAAAAACTTTTTAACTTTAAATACCAAGAATAATAAAAAAAATATTATAAATATATAAAAAATTAAAAACAATTATGTTCCAAATTCTTCTCAATTCTATGCATACATCCAACATCCTGCGTTGGTAGTCAACAATAATTGGTATACTTTGATGCTTGTTTCAAGGTTCATAGTTTTGTTCCAAGGTTCATACTTTTCTCGCTTTGGAAGTCTGTCTCCCAGTGATTTTGTCCCTTCAATCACGTATAGCCACACGAACTCTAAATTTAGGGGAATCTAGGTAACCAATGACTTTGATTTTTATAATTTTATTAAAATTTTAATTAGGTTTATATATATTAGATCTTTACATTATTTTTAATTTTATAATTTAGTTTTTTTTAGTGTAAAAAGTGTTAAAATTAATTGAATATTTTTTCATAAATTAAAGGTATTTATAATTAAAAACATAAGTAGATCTTTGATCGCATATATTTTAGAAAAAATATTCAGTTAATTTTAATATTTTTTATAGAAAAAAGACCTAATTACAAAATTAAAAATAGTGTAGAGACTCAATTAAAAAAAAATATAAAAATCTAATTGAAAATTTAATAAAATTATAAAAACCAACAGAATAATTAAATTTTTTTATAATTATAACTAGAGTACCTTAGCCTACAAATGCACGAGTAATTATCAATACTGTTATAATAAATAAAATATCTAATATTATAGTATTAAAAAATCTAATTTAAATTAATTCAAATTGATAGTTAATAAAGATAAAATATTTTATAAAGATGAATGATAAAATGTAATATTTTTTAGGGAGGGTAAACTATCAAAAATATACTTGAATAATTTTATCATTGATAAAAATACACTCGAATTTTGCTATCGACAAAAATGCTCTTAAATAATTTAAAAACGCAACAAAAATATCCAACATTAAATATGTATTTCTCAAAAAAGTGTTTTAGCGATTGAATTTTGATGGGATTTTTTGCAAGTATGATTAGAAAAATGAGATATTTTTATTCTTAAAATTTGGTGATTTTTCGCTAAATATATATATATATATATATATTAAAAGTATTATTGGTTGTTGACAAAAAAATCACAAAAAATATATACTTAACAAAAAATCATTAAATTTTAAGGATAAAAATATCTCATTTTTTTAATCATGCTTGCAAAATATGGCATCAAAATGCAATATCTAAAGTATTTTTTAAAAATATAAATTTAATGTTTAATATTTTTGTCGTGCTTTTAAATTATTTGAGAACCTTTTGTCGATAACAAAATTTGAATATATTTTTGTCAACTACAAAATTATTCGGATACATTTTTAGTGATTTACTCATTTAAGAAAAAACATAACATACTGAATCCGAAGATAGAGATACAAAGATAAAATAAATAAAATATAATTAAAATAAAAAACCAAGTTAATATCATTGAAAAGAATTTGGTAATAATAAGTGTTGAGTTCAAAAAATATTTGACAATCTTAATGATGACAAATATTTGATTGAGTGCATTAATTTTATATTTTAAGTGTTGCAGAAAAGTCTTGACAGATTCTGATATTTAACAAGCAAACATCAAAAAAATAAGTATTTATTATGATATATATTCTTAACAAAATATGAAGACAACAAAAAAAAAATTTATGAGATCAGATTCAATATTAAAGATGGAAAATTTACTCTTAAAGATTGGCTTTTATTATATAGTTGGCATTCCTCCAAAGATGAATTCAAGAAAAAAAAAAAAAAGAAATCAAGAATCTCAATTAACAATCCATGATTCAAGCAAAATAGTACATAATTGATATATTCACCAGCAAAATCAGATCATATATTCATGGAAAGCTGCTGCATATTGCAATTAAGCCAAATAAGGAAGTTATTCACATTCAAATCTGACGGCTATCTCCTTCATGAATACAACGGCTAATACATCAAATAAGAAAATATTTCCTACATGGAAGAAGAGATTAAACTGCCTATATATGAAGCAATCATTCAAGATTGAAAAATTCCAACTACGTAAAACCCAGAACTTTTGAAAAATTTCAACTACGTAAAATTCAAAACTTTTGAAAAATCTTATTATGAGTCAATTTTAATTTATTTACTCATTAATAACTTTAATTTAAAAAATTATTTTATTAAAGCTAACAAAATTAAATTTTGATAATTAAATTAGAATTTTTATCTAATTTTATAATCATTAGATAATTTCATATTTAAATTATAAAAATTAGTAATCGTAAAATAATAAGAATTTTATATGAATTGATTTAAATAATTGAGATTTTAGAATTTAATACTTTAATTTTTATGAACAAAGAAAGTTAATTATATTATCTAATTATTGAATTAGAGCATTTATTTGAAAATAAAATTTTAAGTTAATAAATAAATAATATTTTTATAAATATTATTATTGGATTAAAAATAAGTTTTTTCATTACTCAATTACCCCTAATTTTATTAAAAATTACTAAACTACCTTAACCCTAATTTTAATCATGACATACACTCCACTCACCGAAATCCTAGCCGCACACTTTTTTCCTCTCACTCACCCTCACCAACGCGCACACACACGGTTCTGAGAAGAAGAAAGAAAGAAAAGAGAAATGGAGAATAGAGAATGAGGGAAACGAAGAGGAGAAAGGGAGAAGAAAGAGAAGAGGAAGAAGAGGGGGGAGACCGCCCCGGCAGAGGCCACTGTTGTTCACCATCGTGTCGCTGCCGCAGAGTCTATCGTTGTCGTCGTTTCCCGCGCTGTTGTATCATAGTCGATGGAGAGGAAGCCGCGAACCTTAGCCACGGGATGGAGAAGAGAGAGCGCGCATAGAGGAGGAGAAGCTGCCACTGCCCTCGCATTCGTTGTCGTCTTTGCAAGGTCCATGTTGCCGCTGTCGCCCTCACCGTGAAGCCCGAGGTCGCCGCTGCTGTGTCTGTGCCGTCATCGCTTGAAGCCGAAGAGAGAGAGCCCGCGAAGAGTGAGAGAGAGACTGACAGGAGATTGACACACGTGAGAGGAGACGAAAACGGCACTACCGTAGTTGAGATTTATTGCCGGTAAGGGTTTCAAGTTTGGTTTCCATTTTTTTGAATTTCGGAAAAATTATTATCGCTTTGTGGTTCTTACAGCTACTGTCACCGAGCTTCTGGCCGCCGGGAACAGTACTGTGGCCATTGGAACCTTTGTTTGAGCCGCTGCCATTTTGTATAGTCATTACTCCTTGGTTATGGTAAGTATTTTTGTTTCAGAACCATTGAAAAATATTATTCCGTTATGCTTGTTTAGAGATTCTGAGGTTTGACAACGCAAGGTCGTGTTCCGATTATTGCCAGGTGCGATAGAAACTGCCGCTGCTGCGGGCTAGGAGAAAAAGAGATTTATCGCATTAAAGTCGCTGCAGACTTGATTTCTCGAGGTAGGGGTTTGTTTAATAAGAAAAAAAATATTTTGGATTTTGAAAACCTGATAAGTTTAGTAGGTTAATGCAAATGAATTAATGCCTGTGATGTAAATAATTTTCTGTTAAGATTGATATGTTGTGTTTGTTATTGAATTGGGTGCTCTCTAGATTTCTGGTGAACTGGATTGAATCTGTGGATTTTGTTTTTTTTATTTAAATTGATAATAATTGGTCTTAAATGAAGGATTTGAAAACGTTGATTTGAAATGTTAGTTTTGTTGAGTTGATGTTGAAAAAAGGGGACTCGTGATGGGTGGCAAACTCTAGTTTTTGGAGGAGGTGCTGCCGAAATTTAAGAATGAGTTTGGTTTGAATAAATTATCAAAAATAGATAAATCTTGAATACTTTTACGGATTTTAAAAAGAGTCAGATTTTCATGATTTGGTTGAGTTGTGATTTTAACTCAGTTGATCCTTAATAATAACGAAAAAAGATTTGATTAACTAGCTAAAGACTTTAAAATAGTAATTTAAATCTAAATTCAAGGGTTTGGGAATTAAGAAATTGAGTTTGAAGGTTATGCTTGAGTCGAGATTGATAGAGAGGATAATGATTAAATATGATCGAGGTATGGAGATAACTAACGATGATTATGGATAAGAATGGAGTGAAATATGTGAATTGATTAGGCTTGATTTTTATTGATGATGAGATTGAGAATGAGAATGATTTTGAAATTGAGAGATGACGATGCATTGATTATGACTAAGTATGATGATGAATGGTAAATGATTATGATATTAAGGGATGAGGTTGAATGAATTTGATTGAGATATGATGAGGATGAGTACGAAGTTAAGATGTGATGAACAATTGATTTTGATTGAGGTATGAAGAGTATGGTTTTGAAAATGATTTACTTGCAGTGGGGTGATTCCACATGCCGCAACGGAGTGATTCTATTTGCCTTTACTTGCAGTGGAATGATTCCACTTGCCGTAGCAGAGTGATTTCGTTTGCCCTTACTTGCAGTGGAGTGATTTCGCTTTGTCGCAGTAGAGTGATTCTACTTGCCTATGATTGCTGTGGAGTGATTCCATGTGCCGCAGTGGAATGATTCTTTTTGCCAGATAAACCTGTCTGGATAGATGAAGTGGAGTGATTTCATTTGCTTTGGACATGTCGGGTTTGGCTGTATAACCGACAGATGATATCATCAGCCATAGGGCGGGCATGCATCATTTGCATTTGTGTGTAATGTTTGGGTGTAAATCTTGTTTGTGAGTTTGCCTAATTGAGTAATTGCATCTAACTGCTAATTGACCTAATTGCTCTATCTGTATTCTCTATCTTTGTCGTGTCTGTGTTTGACAACTGAGAGATCCCTCATGTTGGCGGTGGTGACACTGAAGGTTGTTCCTGATGTGATGATTGGATGTTTGTTGAAAATCGAATTTTAATACTAAATTACTGATTATATGCTGATAGACTATGGTAATGAAAAGAGACCGTCTGAGTGAAGTGTTGGATAAAGGCTCGAGGGTATATGTTGTAATTGTACCTGGTTTCGGATTAGAGTGGGGTGAGTTATTGGTAGAAAGCCATTTAAACACTCCTGTGGTCCTTTTCAATTCTTTAAACTATTCACTGTATTGATTTATAAACTAAAGAAGTTTCCTTACAACTTTTCAAAGTAACACTTTTCACAAAGGTTTAATGGTTGAGATCCAAATATATGCCTGTGGTGTTTATTGTCCAAGGATGGCTTAGGTGATTAGATCCATGGGATGCTTCATCATCTGACAACTTGGACCAATTGGTCCGGGATTGCTGATTGAAAACCCGCTACACCAGTCACCTTGAGACAAGACATTTAGCAATCCAAAGAGGCTTTGGACATCAATGTTTGGAATCAAAATCTAAACTATATGCTTGCGGAGCAACCATGTCAAGGAGAGGCCTGAGTCACTAGATCCGTGGGGTGCTTTATCACCCGGTAATTTGGACCAATTGGTTCGAGATTACTGATCAAATGCTCACTATCAAAAGTTGCCTTGAGATGGAGCATTTAAAGTTGTCAACAGAAAATTTCTCTCTAAAGTTCAAAGAAAGAAATTCAAGGATCAACCCGGACTTAATGGAAGCTAAGTGAGGTTTCATAACATCATCCAGGTTCTAGTTCCTTTGAGGTGCTGACATTTCCATGTTCAAGGAACAATGAAGAGTAAGGATGCATTCATGGTCACAAGGATTGTTAAACCCCACTCTTAGGACAAGCATCAGCTTCAAGGGAACTTCAACTTCTAACCAAACCCATTCTTAGTTTTTATTGTTCAAGTTGCTTGAGGACAAGCAACACTCTAAGTTTGGTGTTATAACGCGTGAGCATCATTTGTATCTTTTCTATGTGATTTATTTGGTTTTCTGTTGATTCGTTAGATGATTTTAGTGGATTATCTCCCATTTGATGCTACCTTGAGTTTTGTGGCTTTTGATTGATTTCAGGTAGCATTTAAATGAAGAATTTATGGAAAAACACATGAAAAAGCAAAAGAGGACCATGCGTACGCATCATGCATGTGTACGCATCACTGGAGCAATAAGGGAGATCGTGTGTACGCATGCGTTGCGCGTACACACAACTACAAAGGCTTAAAAGAGACAATTCTCCTCTGGATGGTTGGCGATAAATGCCACGACTCAGTGTTTAGCGCCTAAGGCTTCGTAACGCGTGCCACAATTCAGAATACCTGGTGCTAAATGCCCAACTATCGATGTTTAGTGGCCAAACCTATATTTTGTGTATAAGCCTCACTGCCTGGGCGGCGCTAAGCACCCAGAACCTAGCGTTTAGCGCCGAGTGCATACAAGGGAATGGGGACCACATGTTTATAACAAATTAACAAGGCTTGTGGAGATTTGATTTTGTAATTCAAATATCTATTAGGAAAGACCTCTTAGAGTTTTATTTAAGTTTTAAATCTCTTTTTTGTTAGGACTATAAATAGGATTGAGATTTGCCTTCGTGGGGGACTTCTCTTCTCCTAATTTTTCATTCCGCACTTTTACAAATTTTTTCTGCTAGGGTTTTCTACACAATGAGCAACTAAACCTCCATTATTAAGGTTAGGAGCTCTGTTTATTTGAATGGATTAATAAATATTTGTTCTTCTATCCTTGATTAATGCTTTGATTTTTGTTTAAGGATTAGTTTCGTTCTTCATCCTAGAATTAGTGATTATTGGAAAATAACTCTAATTCTACTTGAATTCTGTTTGAGTCTTGAAAAAGTTATATCATTAGAATTACAGCTTAAAACCAACTTTTCATAATTTCTAGTTATCTAGACCTAGTGAGGTACATGACATATAACTGCATTATGCTTTGGGATTCTTAGGGTTGTGTGGCTTATAAATAAGAAATTGAACTTAACCCTCTAATGTAATTGAGTGATCAAGGAATTGACGGACAATTATATTAGAGGAGATTCGATTGCCTAGGTATAGGAATTTAATCACCTGGGGTTTTTCATAAACATAATCATTGCATGATCAAGGTAGTTGACATTAAATATTAATCCAAACATTTAAACATCTCCAAAGCCTTAACTCCATTCTCATATCATTTTCTCCACCATTCATTGTTTGCTTTCTTACTTTATTGCTTTTTGTGCTATTTGATAATCAAAACTCTTATTTCAACTTGTCTAACTAGAATAGCTAATCAATCATTGCTTGCTTAGTCTGTTAATCTTTGTGGGATCGACAATCACTCATCGTGAGTTATTATTTGGTACGAACCGATGCACTTGCTGGTAAATTGTGGATTATAAACTCCGCACCAGTTCTTAGCGGTGTGCTCGTGTCTCACTTATCCTCTCTGCTCTGTATCAGCTCGTGTCTCTGTCTCCCTGGAACTCTCAACAGCACGGTCCTCTCACTTCTGCTCTACCTCTCAGTGCAAATATTGAGTTAAACCACTAATTCGATCAATAAAACCTGGAATTGATGAATATTGGAACTTGCTGAAAACTTGAAAGGCTTGACTGTTGGTTTTCTTGAGGGTAGTGAAGGTGGAATTGATTGAAAGAGAACATACAATGGAGAAGTAAAGGGTTTTGGAGATGTTTAAGTTTTTAAAAAAACAAAACTTTGTTTCCCTATTCTAAAGCAAGCAAAGATCTTTTCACAACGAATTTTAATTAACCGATTTCCAATGTCTTAGTTCCTTGGTTTCTCTTCAATTAACCAACCGCCAATGTCTTGGTCAGTTGATTAATCGGAGAGGTTAAGTGCAAATTCTAATTCAATTCCTCATAAGATTCAAAAGTAGTCATTAGGTCAAATTATATGTCACATATCCAAGCTAGTTTTGTCCGATTGAATATTATGAGAAAACACAATTTTTAAAGGTTATCTTAAACCGAATTATATGTCACGTATTCAAAAATAGGGTGATTGAAAATCATATATTGTGTCGCACACTTTAAAAATCACTATGTCTAGTTGATTCAAAAAGTCATGTAAAAGAGTTTTCAAGCATAATCGGATATTGGTTCTGTCAAAGCAATAAACAAATTCAAGATGGAATTAGCATACCTGTCGATACTACTAATCCTTTAAAAATAAAGAACGAATAACTCAATCATGATACTGATTAATGCAATGCTTTAAAATAAAAGAAAACTTAGATTAATAATTCATAGAATCATAAAGAGAGCTTCTAATCCTTTGATAGAGGGATTAGTGACTCATAGAGAAATTGAAAAACAAAGCAAAAGAGAACAATGTGTGGAATTGGATCTTAAGATCCTCTCCCCGCTGTCTTTCCTTGTGAACAATGTTCACTTATTTATATCCTAGGTTTACCTAAAATTCGAATTCAAAAACTAAATCTAATCTTAATCAAAATAGTTAAGATAGCTCCTAATTCAAATTCTAAAAATAGAATCAAAACAGAATAAATCAAATTCAAATTTAATTATTACAGAATCTTCTTCAATCTTCAAATGGAAATCAAATATCTAAGGGTGGACTTTGTTAAAATCATAATTGGTGTTGCACGTGGACTCACTGGCATGTAACTGGGCCTAGTGTTTTGGGCTTGGCGTGGCATGCCCACAAGCAGCGTGGCACGCCCTCTTGGGGCTGAGCCTAGGGCCTGGCACGCCCTCTCCTAGGCGTGTAACGCATCTGCTTTGGTTGTTCCCAGGGCTTCGGCTTCTCTCATGCGTGGCACGTCCCTACTTCATGTGGCATGCCTCGCCTTGCTTCTCCATGGGCGTGGCAAGCCTGGCTTCTTATCTCCATGGCACTCCCCTGCGTAGCACGCCTTGCTTGGTTTGGCTCCATGGGGATTGGATTTCTTCTCAGGCGTGGCACGCCAAGTCTTCAACTTGCCTCAGCGCATGGCATGCCATGCTCCATGCGTTGCACGCCCTGCTCTTCCTCCTTTAAGGCGTGACATGCCCCAGCCATGGCGTGGCATGCCTGGTCTTCTGCCTTTAGGGCGTGGCACGCCCGTGCTTGTCTCTCCATAGCGTGGCACGCCTATGCCTCTATTTCATTACATGGCTTTGCATGGCTTGGATCCTCACATGCTTCGTTTGCCCTTTGATCATCCTCTCTTTACTACTTGATTTCTATCTCTTTAATTCTGTATTTCTTTAAAAACACTTTGAAAATACTTAGTAGCAGATGATACTAAAAAGTAAAGAGATTAGGAGAAGATTATGTTGTTAAACCTACATAAATAAGAGAAAAAATATAAGAAAAACATAATATAAACTACTAAAGATGCAAACGCATCACACTTAAAGGGATCTATGATCATGGTTTTGAAAGTATCCTAAAAGAATTTATGGTCACGATTTTTACAAAAAGGTGACCTAAAAGGGATCTATGCTCACGGTTTCGAAGTGTGACCTAAAGAGATCTATGGTCACAGTTTTAAAGAATGACCTAAAAGGGTCTATAGTCACGGTTTGATAAAAATGGTGACTTAAAAGGAATCTATGGTCATAATTTTATTATATGACCTAAATATATCTATTTGATATTAATTTATAATTTGACAAATAAACATTTAATATGTTTTTAAAATAATTTTATTGGATTAATTTAGTCATAAATTACTTTTTCAATCCCACATTTTAATCTAACAAATTAATTTAAAAATATATAGAAGGAATAATAACCATAATTTTAAAGCTCAGTTGGTCGGACCAAAAATCCGGTCACCTAGTTATCAACTTGGGTTGGATCATCATTTGAATCGGTCGAGCAATTAACCCCATCAAATTTAGTTAAATCCGATAAAATTTAGTCAAACCTGTTTAAAACGACCTGGTCAAATCTGGTTAAATTAAAAAAATATTATTTTACATACATATTTTTTTATTAAATGTTTTACGTGAATAAAAGTATATTATATTTATAAATTTAAAAAAATATAATATTTTATTAACTACAAAATATTTTTTTATTTCTATGATTGTTATTTTATTTTATTTTCTATAAATAATTAAGGAGTATGATAAATATAAATTTATAAATACTTAAAGAGTATAACAAACATAAACTAATTAATGAGTTATTAAAATTTAAAAATAATAATTAATTGAATACAAAATAAAACTAAAAAAGAAAGACATTTATTATAAAAATAAAAAATAAAATAAATATATATTTAATTATGATTAGATTAACCGGTTTAACCTGTGATCGACCATTTGAACCAATGATCCAGTGATTCGGTAGTCTGATCAGGTCGAAATAACAAATTAAAAATAAAATAGAGAAAAAAAATTAAAAATGATAATTAAAATAAAAAATTGAAAGTATATGTTATTTTGTTATTGTTAATTAGCATTGTATCTTGTTAATTTGTATAAGATTTAATAAAATTAAAATAAGGTAAAAAGGAGGGAAGAACGAAAATTTTCTCCCCTCCTCTCTTAGCGCGCAGAGCCCACTCTCACCCTATTGTTTGTCTCTGACCTGCCGAACAGTCAGCTAGTAGCCACCATTATCTTCAGAGCTCCTTGTCTTAAGAGCTCCCGTTTCTCTTTCTCAGAGTCACAAACCCCCTCTCTTTCTTTTCTCTTTGAGTTGAAAGAAATCCCTAACCTATTTTCACCGTCAAACTTTAGAATGCCACCATTATCGCCGCCAGTGGTGATAGCCAATGGTCGTCGTTGTCGCCTCTTGAAGATCTGCTCGGCTCTCTTCTCCTGGATTCACTTCTCTTCGATGTCATCAGAAGGTCGATTCAGAGCAGTTGGTGTCACCGTCTCTGTCTCGTCGTCAAATTAAAAATTAAAAGTTATAAATAAAATAGAAAACAAAATTGAAAGTGAATGTTATCTTTTATTGTTAATTAGCATTGTATCTTGTTAATTTATATAGGGATTAATAAAATTAAAATAGGGTAAAAATAAGGGAAGAACAAACATTTTCTTCCCTCCTCTCTTAGCACACAGAGCCTAGCCCCACCTCGTTGTCGCTCTCAGTCTCTCTCTAACCTGCCGAACAGTCAGCCAGCAGCTACCATCACCGTCGGAGCTCTCTCTCTCTCTCTCTCTCTCTCTCTCTCTCTCTCTCTCTCTCTCTCTCTCTCTCTCTCTCTCTCTCTCTCTCTCTCTCTCTCTCTCTCTCTCTCTCTCTCTCTCTCTCTCTCTCTCTCTCTCTCTCTCTCTCTCTCTCTCTCTCTCTCTCTCTCTCTCTCTCTCTCTCTCTCCCCATTGGTAGCTTTCATCCCTCCACTGCTATTTTTTCTGGATTAAATTATGTTAATTGTTGACTGTTATTTTTTTAAGTTAATTATATTAATTATTGTGTTTTTGTCAGCCAGCAGCTACCATCACCGTCGGAGCTCTCTCTCTCTCTCTCTCTCTCTCTCTCTCTCTCTCCATTGGTAGCTTTCATCCCTCCACTGCTATTTTTTCTGGATTAAATTATGTTAATTGTTGACTGTTATTTTTTTAAGTTAATTATATTAATTATTGTGTTTTTGAGTTAATTTTTGAGGTGATTCTAAATTTAGTTTAGATGTTGAGTTTGGATTCTTTGTTTAGTTTTTCAATTTTTGGATTCTTTGACTTTGGATGCTGAGTTTTTATTTTTGGATTCTGAATTTTTGTTGAATGCTTGATTAGAAGTCTTTGCTAAAATTTTTTGTTATTGATGGTTTGAGTTCTTGTGTAAGTTTGGTTTTTCCATTATTATTGAGTGATTACTTGATTATTAGAATTTTTTGTTATTAAGGCTAAAGATAAAAAAGAACAAATATATCAAGGAAAAGGATAAATTGACATCACAGTTGGACGTTAGTTTTAGAGTTAGTTATGACTAATCTTAGCTAATCTTTAGCTCCTAGAAGTACTTAGTGTTAGTGTGTATATATATATCAATTGTTTAGAATTGAGATCAAAACAAGTATATTCACTCACTATATTAATATGTTAATCTATTACTTTAATCACAAGTTATCATTCTCTACTCTCTTTCTCGATTTTTGTTGTGCTTTTTTTCTTCTTACTAGTACTAATTATCATAATTATTAAAGTTTGGAGTTGATTATAATGATTGAGTTTTTATTGATTTTGAAGTCTGGCTGTTAGACATAACTTTTGTTGCTGCTTCTTGCGTTATTTTGTTGATTATTATGGTTATAGTGATTGTGAGTTACTGATTTTGTATTTTGATTTTGTTTTTGTTGATTATAATAATTTTGGGTTGTTTGGATAAGCTTATTCTGATTTCAAATAGCGTGTAATAGATGGCATTCTGTTGGAATTTTTGACGTGACAATAAAGACTAGAGGTCCATTCGAAACCTAAACATCCATTTGAGCTTGCTCATGCGCCAACGTTGGACTAGATATTGCTGTGAGGCTTTGGGATCTGATGAACGAGCATTTTAGCATTTTACAATAAAATGATCATTGTATTATTTGTCATGATTTTATATCATTATAGCAATATCAATATGATATATAGTAGAATTATTATCTACTGTTACTATATTTTGGTGTGCATTGTTTTTTGTTAAATTTAGCTTTTAATTTATTTTGTTTTGGAGATAAATTGTTGTGTTTGTTGAAATTACTTGTTGATGAATTGAATTGAGTAAATTTTGAAAATAAGTGATCTTGTTATATTTAGGATCTATGATTACGGTTTAAATTAAAAATAGTATATATGACTATAAAGTAAACTATAGTCACACTAAAATTGTAATCATAGATTAGGTTATGGTCACGATTTTATAAAATGGTAATTATAGAGTAAGTTATAGTTACGGTTTTAAAATAACGTGATCATAGAGTAAGCTATGGTTATGGTTTTAAAATAGTGTATCCATAGAATAAGTTATGGACATGCTAAAATCGTGAGCATAGATTAAGTTATGGTCACGGTTTAAAACTAGGACGACAATAGGTTTTAAAATAGCGTGGCCATAAATAAGATATGGTCAGCTAAAACTGTGACTATAAATTAGGCTATGATCAGAGATTAAAATTAAAGTGACCATAAGATAAGTTATGATTACGGTTTTACAAAAAGATAACCGTAGAGTAAGTTATGGTCACCGTTTTAAAATTGCGTGGCCATAGAATAAGTTATGGTCATGCTAAAATCGTGACCATAGATTAGATTATGGTCATGGTTTAAAATTAGGATGACCATAGAGTAAGTTATAGTCACGGTTTTAAAATAGCGTAACCATAAATAAGTTATGGTCATGGTAAAACTGTGATCATAGAGCAAGTTATGGTCATATTTTTTACACGTGACCATAGAGCAACCTATGATCACAGTTAAAAAACGTGACCTCAAGTGTCAAATAGAAAGTACCCAAAAAAACTATGACCATAGATAAAAAAATCGTAATTATAGATTTATGGCTGCGTCAAAATAGATTACAGTTGAAAAATTGAGTTAAGGTAAAAAACAGTAACTATAAGTCTATAGTCACCCTTTTCACTAGTTATGGTAATAGTAGATCAAATTTTTTTGTAGTGGATCTAGTATAAGTGGGTTAGGACTCGGCATTATTTGTATACACATATCCATTGGAATAATATATCATATTTATTTTGTAAATCATTATACTATATCTTTGAATACAAGTGTGTAGCAAATGAACAAAAAAATTATCAGCTCCTATTGTAAAACTATATCATTGGATACGTTAGGGTACTATACTGTAGGTAGATAATCAGTGATGCCCCTGCTAAATGTCAGTTGTGACTTAAGCATCACAGATTATTTAGTGAGAGTTTTATATTTATGCAAAGATTATAAAGTTGTTAAAGTTAACCATAGAGTAAAATAATGATAGATACGGTTCCTTCATTATCACATACAATTCGGGTCTAGTCTATTACTTGTAATACCATTGAAGGTCTCGATCTAATTAGAGGATTATTGTTAAATGCAAGCCAGGTAGTTTGGTTGAGCCTCAAGAAATTAATAGACACAGGACATATTTTCCAAAATCAAGATTAAATTTTGTGCGATTCATAGCTGAAATAAAAGTCCCACAAGTTCTAGGATCACAATTTGGAGAGGTTGAAATCCCATTTGATTGAGTTCATACATAGAAACAAAACAGGAAGCAAGGAACAAAAGATCAGAGGTATTAGAAGAAGAGCAAAGAGGAGCAAAATCAGTGTGTTGAAAGAGATTAATTCGAAGGTGAAAACAAAAAAGCACATTATGGCACCAAAACAAATAACTAGATCGAGTTAAAATTTGGTTAACATCATGTACCATTTTTCTTTAGGAATATGCTTTGCTTACGTTGACCAAAAGGCAGCTAAATCCATACTTGTTTTAAATTTTAGGAAACAGGAATCTGTCACCATGTAACAAGAAACGAATAGAATGTATTATCCGGCTGGAACAATGCATAATGCCAATTTTTTGTTTTCTTACTTTTCATATATTTAGAACTATTCATGTCTTCAACATGCCTTCCAGCACAATATTTGACCTTAGTAGTGGTCCTGTTCTTATACTTTTTTTTTTCTTAGGCCTTTCTGCTCAATTGCTTGCTTTCTCAGGATTTTTACTTTTCTTTCTGGTAAAGTGTCTAGTGATAATAAACTACAACATTTATTGAAGGAAAGAATGTATTGTTACTTTTAACCAATAGTAGGTAAGTCAGTTTGAACTAGTCATGCTAATTCCAAAATCAGCCACCAATCAATATAAGGACATTTGATTGAATTATATTATTTGAAACCATTGATTATTTTACTTATGATTATTTTGATGCAAAATTAGTTGCCAATTTTTATATTCATATAGATTTTTTATTACCGGACTAAACTAATTCCACTATCCCCTTGAACCTTAATCATCCTAAAAGAGTTAAGGAATATATAGCGGGAAAGATTCCAATGCAACTCTCCAGTTACCAACCTAACAAATAAAGGTTTATCGGCTATTATTTATTTTTACTAAAGACTTAAATACAGTATAGAAAGATAAAAAAGAAAAAGTCAAATTTATCTTATTTAATTTTTATTAATTATTATAATAATTAATAAAAATTAAATAAAATAAATTTTAATTATTTTTAGTTAATTTTTTTTATTACAAATATTTTAATTTCAACCTGAATAACCCTAAATTAATAATGCAGATATGTTTATTTCTGACTTGATCTAGCAAGAAGTTAAAGAATATTAATGCTTACAGTATCATACATACACTCACACACATATTTATATATATTATGGTTTTACATATCTATTGGTGGATAATAAGTAGAATACACTACTAATCATAATATATTATCCAAATTCCTCAACGCTAGCTAGTTTCAATGCAATAACTTTACATGTATAGACATTTATTTAATTAATTATACTAGCCGTATATTAAAATCAACCATAAAAATTAATTATTAATATAAAATACGTATTAAAATATAAAATATATATTAAAAATAAAATAAATTATATATATATTTATATAAAAATATATGCATTTATATAAAAATACATGGCAGATGAGTTTAATAACTGATTGTATTATACAAATAATTTTTTTTATTTATATATTATGAACTGTGGTGAATTCATCAACTCAAATTCGAATTTCAATTATGCTTCAAGATTTGGGTACCAGAAGAATAGTGCTCCTTTTTGTCTATGAGAATGAGAGGTGCATGATTATTATTGGAATCATCATGACCACCGGGGGGACCATCCCATGTGTCAACGTACATGCAAGCGCACCACTCTAAGGTGGCAAAAAAGGCGGCGGAGACACTTTGGCATAGCCACACTGCCACGCCGCAGCCGCCGCCACCATCAACCTTTTTCCATGTGCATGACCACCATGAAGAATCCTTCACCTTTCTTGCTGTTGTTGTCTGTTTGAAAAAGCAATGTGGCTTGGTGCACTTCATCTCCGATATATATATCTCGAATTTTACGTCCGTTCAACGATACATTAATAATTACCTAATGTTGAATTAAAAAAGAAGCTCAGAGGGTTAATTACCAATATTGTTTTAGTTAGTTCGTTTGTAATTAAAAAAGCTATTATGAGTATTGTTTAGGGTTTGGAATAAGAAAATTCCTCACTTTGTCGCTGGATTAATTTTTGGGCAGGGAAAAGATTCTGGTTCTTGGTTGAGCTTTGACAAGAAGGCACTCATGGTTAAGGGACTAGCAATCTAGCATATAGTTGATAGAATAATATATACTTGATTAGTAGTGAACTTGCTTTCTTGTTTATTGGGAGATTCTTTATTTTGGCATTCCTCATTGACTTCGAAAAGAAAGAATGGAATATTTTTCCGTTAAATTGATTTTTTCTCCAAAATTGAGTTCTGTGTCATTACGGAACATGTGATATAAGAAGAAAACATATACGAACCTGTTACGGATCTGGCCCACGGATCCCGAATCCACGACTAAATCCGAACCCGGTTCCTCGGGTCCGACCCGTCTCCATCTTCCAGAAGGCCCGAAACCGGCGCTCTAGAGCTCCTAACCGACTTTCGAATTCAAACATCTCCCTTATCTTAGCCAGATAAGATAAGATAAGATGCTCACCAACACCTATAAAAGGAGGACCCAAGTCCCTCCAGGTATTCATTCATTCCACACACCTTATACCTCTTAGATCCATTCTGACTTGAGCGTCGGAATGTCTTTGCAGGTACCTCCCCCCATTGCTCCAGTCAAGCGATCCGGCATCTGCCTCAACCCGCAAGTTCTCGATCCATCTCTCAACCCGTACCAGAGACATCTTGTACATTGGCGCCGTCTGTGGGGAACTTGCGCCAGCCGATCCGGATGGGGGACGTCTTGGAGGAAACCCCCTCAAGTCAGGATGACTCTCGACCGCTTAACCCAACCCCAGAACACCGGGAGGTCACAAACCAAGCAAGAATAGCAAGTACTGTCCACCACACGAATGACCACGTCGTCACGGACCAACGACATCCTGAGAAAGCTAGGGACAAAGCGGCACAGATCATCCAGGATCTCTGCCTCCGGGTCCAGGAGCTCGAAGGCAAACTGACTAATAGAGAAAAACACAACAACGAACGCGGAAGCCAGGCAACTTCCAGATCAAGATCTCGCCACGGCAGGTCACCAACCCGACGACACGATAGGAGAGACGGTCGCAGCACCTCACGCGACCACGGTCACGAGAAATCGCCGGAACGGCGATACAACAAGAAACACAACCGCAGCGCTTCCCAAGATCTAAGTCGTCAACACGACTCAGACGACGATCGGAGGTACCGAAATACCAAGCGTACAAGAAACGACCACACAATAATGGGAGCTACACCCTTCATAGAAAGAATCTTAAGAGCAAAACTCCCCAAAGGTTTCGACAAACCTACCGACATGAAGTACGATGGGACCAAGGACCCCCAAAAACATCTAACGGCCTTCGAGGCCAGGATGAACCTAGAAGGAGCGGCCGACGCGGTCCGATGCAGAGCCTTCTCGGTAACCCTTGCAGGGCCGGCAATCAAATGGTTCAACGCCCTCCTAAACGGATCCATAGCCAGTTTCCACGATATAACACGAAAGTTCATGGCCCAATTCACAACTAGAATCACCAAAGCCAAACACCCCATCAGCTTGCTAGGGGTCACGCAAAAACAAGAAGAATCCACAAGGAAATACCTCGACCGCTTCAACGATGAATGCCTGACGGTCGACGGACTCACGGATTCCGTCGCGAGCCTTTGCTTAACCAACGGACTCATGAACGAAGATTTTCGCAAACACTTCACCACCAAACCAGTATGGACCATGCACGAGATCCAGAATGTCGCCAAAGATTACATCAATGACGAAGAAGTCAGCCAGGTTGTCGCCGCTAACAAACGGCAGCACGGCAACACCCAATACGGCAACTCGGCTTCTCGCCAAAATCCACCACCCAGAGAGAATCAAAGGGACCACCCGAGACCGACAAATACAAACCGACCACCAAGAATTGGCAAATTCTCTAATTACACGCCCCTGACAGCACCAATTACTGAAATATACCACCAAATAGCAGATCGAGGCATCATTCCGAAAGCCCGACAACTCAAAGAAAGGACGGGAGGCAACAAAACCCTCTATTGCGACTACCACCGAGGTTACGGTCACAAAACACAAGATTGTTTCGACCTTAAAGACGCCCTCGAACAGGCCATACGAGACGGAAAACTCCCAGAATTTGCCAAAATCATCAGAAAACCAAGACGCGCGGAAAGAGACAGGTCGTCGGAAAAAGACGGGCGTAACCCGAGAACCCAAAAGCAACCGCCCAGGGAAAGCCCAGAAGACGACCCGACCATCATCGTAAACGTCATTACGGGTAAGGACATATCGAGCAAGTCGAAACTAACAATGAAAAAAGATCTCAAAGTAATGGCGGTTAGAAACCAGACTCCAACCATTGCGGCCACAACACGATAACCTTCTTACCAGAGGATTGCCAGCACGGCACCTCGGCCGAAGACGCCGCCTTCGTCATCTCGGCTAGAATCGGAACAGGACTAGTACAAAGGATACTGGTAGACACCGGGGCAAACTCGAACATCCTCTTCCGAGGAGCCTTCGATAAGCTCGGGCTCCACAACGACAACCTCCAAACACACCGCAACGGTGTCACGGGGCTCGGAGACAACTTTCTCAAACCAGATGGCTCAATCACCCTTCCCATCACCATAGGAACAAGCAACCAAAAGAAGACAATCTTATCCGAATTTGTAGTCCTAAAAGACTCCACAGCCTATAACGTGATTCTCGGAAGAAAAATAATCAACGACTTCTCCGCAGTCATCTTTACCAAATACCTCCTCATGAAGTTTAGAACCGACGACGACTCCGTCGGTACCATCCACGGGGACCGAGAAGTCGCAGCCGAATGCGACAACACCAGCCTAGCCCTAAGGAAGAAATCCCGAGACGCGGCCGGGGTATTCCTAGCCGACCTGGATGCTCGGCAAGAAGGCCAACCCAGGCCAGAGCCAGAAGGAGACATGGAAAAGCTACAAATAGGGCCAAGCAAAGAGGAATACACCTTCATTAATAGGAACCTCCCATATGATCTCAAAGAAGAACTCTCCCAACTCTTGAAGAAAAACAGAGATTTGTTCGCATTTACACCAGCCGACATGCCGAGAATAAACCCCGACCTAATGTCCCACCGGCTAGCCGTGGACCCCAAAGCTAAACCAGTGGCACAAAGGAGGCGAAAAATGTCACCAGACCGAGCCGCCGAGGTCAAGAAGCAAGTCAAAGCCATACTCGAAGCCAACTTCATCAGGGAACTCCCCTACACGACCTGGTTAGCAAACGTCGTGCTAGTGAAAAAATCTAACGGGAAATGGCGAATGTGCGTCGACTACACGAACCTCAACAAAGCCTGCCCGAAGGACGCCTTTCCCCTACCAAACATCGACGGATTAGTAGATGCCGCATCCGGCCACCGATACCTCAGCTTCATGGACGCATATTCTGGCTACAACCAGATTCCGATGCACCGACCAGACGAAGAAAAAATAGCGTTCATCACCCCAGACGGGACATACTGCTACACAGTGATGCCCTTCGGTCTGAAAAACGCTGGAGCCACCTATCAAAGACTCGTCAACAAGATATTTCAAAACCTGTCCGGAAGCAAACTAGAAGTCTACATAGACGACATGCTCGCTAAGACTGAATCCGACGAACAACTCACCGACGACCTCAAGGTCATAATGAACACCCTACGAAAGCACCAAATGCGACTCAACCCGGCAAAATGTGCCTTCGGGATGGAGGCAGGGAAGTTCCTCGGCTTTATGATCACGCAACACGGAGTTGAAGCAAACCCGGAGAAATGTCGCGCCGTCCTCGAAATGACGAGCCCAAAAAACTCAAAGACATCCAAAAACTCACCGGCCGATTGACGGCGTTATCACGCTTTCTCGGGGCATCGGCTCAAAAAGCGATCCCTTTCTTCAAACTAATGAAAAAAGGAGCCCCTTTTAAATGGGAGACGGAGTGTGAAGAAGCATTCCAGCATTTCAAGAAAGTCCTAGCGGAACCACCAATCCTTGCCAAACCCCAAATAGGGGAAACACTCTACCTGTACCTCTCCATTACGGAAGAGGCACTCGCAGCAGCACTCATCCGTGAAAACATGAAAAAGGAACAAGAACCTATCTACTTCATAAGCAAAGTCTTGCAAGAAGCAGAAACTCGCTACTCACGACTAGAAAAATTAGCTTTTACACTCCTCACGGCCTCCCGGCACCTGCGACAATACTTCCAGGCCCACCCCTTGACGGTCCGAACCGACCAGGCGGTCAAATAAGTACTACAAAAACCCGACCTTGCGGGAAGAATGTTAGCGTGGTCCATCGAACTATCTCAATTCCAAATCAAGTTCGAACCCCGGTACGCGATCAAAGCACAGGCCATGGCCGACTTTATCACCGAGATGACCCCAGGAAACTCCACCCCCGAATCGTGGAAACTACATGTTGACGGCTCATCGAACGTCACCTCTGGAGGTGTCGGAGTCTTTCTCGAAAGTCAGAACGGAGTCGTAATCGAACAATCAGTACGATACGAATTCCCAGTCTCAAACAACCAGGCAGAATACGAGGCCCTCCTGGCAGGCCTAGCCCTAGCTCGGGAAGTCGGAGCAAAGGTCCTAGAGGTAAACACCGACTCACAGGTAGTCAGCTCCCAAATCAACGGAGACTACCAGATACGAGATCCCCTACTCCAACAGCACCTCGCCAAGGTAAACAAACTAAAAGAAGGATTCGAGCGAGTTACCATACAGCATGTCCCTAGGGAACGAAACGCCAGGGCAGACCTACTTTCCAAACTAGCCAGTACCAAACCAGGACACGATAACAAATCGCTAATCCAGGAAGTCGTCAAGTCACCCTCCGTGTCAACGACAACCAACGCTCATCTGACACTCTCGAACCAAGAATCTTGGACCTACCCTATCCTATAGTACCTCCTTGATGGAACACTACCGCCGGATCCCAAAGAGGGAAAACGAATAAAACGGGAAGCCGCCAACTATACCGTTGTCACAGGACAGCTATACAAACGCGGATTCTCGCAACCCCTGCTCAAATGCGTCGAACCCGAGAACACGGAGTACATACTCCGCGAAATCCACGAAGGTTGTTGCGGCCACCACGTCAGAGGCAAAACATTAGCCCAAAAAGTCATCAGAGCAGGCTACTTCTGGCCCACGGTTATCCGGGATTCCATACAAATAGTTAAAAGCTGCGACAAATGCCAAAGGCACGCCAATATCCACCAAGCCGCGCCACACCAGCTCAGCATCATATCGACAGAACGGCCATTCGGCACCTGGGGGATCGACCTCGTCGGACCCTTCCTTACGGCACCCGGTCAACTCCGGTATCTCATCGTCGCCATAGACTACTACACCAAGTGGATCGAAGCCGAACTCCTAGCCTCCATAACGGCAGCCCAATGCCGTAAATTCCTCTGGCGACAGATCATCACCCGATTCGGGATCCCCGAGATAGTTACCTCGGACAACGGAACCCAATTTGCTGACAAAAAGTTCAGAGAATTCTTAGAAGGACTACGCGTATCTCACCGTTTCAGCTCGGTAGAACACCCCCAAACAAACGGACAGGTAGAATCCGCAAACAAAATAATCGTCAAGGGACTCAAGAAATGGCTCGACGAAGCCAAAGGACTATGGACCGACGAACTCGGATCGGTCCTATGGTCATACCGAACCACACCGCAAATGACCACGGGAGAAACACCCTTCCGATTAACATACGGTGTGGAAGTGGTCATCCCGGTAGAAATCGGAGACCCAAGCCCCAGAAAAACGGTCGGCGGTAACGACGAAGAAGCAGAACGAGACCTCATTGACGAGGAAAGAAGCATAGCTCATATCAAAGAGCTAGCCCTAAAACAGAGAATCAGCTTAAGATATAACCATGGCGTCATCCGACAAGAATTCACGACCAACGATCTCGTCCTACGACGAAATGACATCGGTCTCCGACCCCAGGAGAAGGGAAACTCACCCCCAACTGGGAAGGACCATACAGAATCAAGGCGGTAATCGGAAAAGGAGCATACAAACTCGAACGGCTTAACGGCGACGAAGTCCCAAGGACCTGGAACGCCGCAAATTTACGGCGATACTACACCTAGACCGACCTAACTAGGTCACCCCTTTTTACTTGTTCATGTATCTTCCCATTTTACAACTCTCAAATTTGCTTATCTTCCCATTTTACAACTCTTGAAAATTGCTTAAGTATCAATCCCAGGTACTCTTTCCCCCCAAAGACGGAGGGTTTTAACGAGGCCCACCCATCAATAAAATTCCATTAAAAGGCTATCCCTAAATTCTTCAATTTTAAGATGTCCCAAATACGGAACAAAATTACGGCCACGACTGGGGGACCGATCACCCCCCAGGCCCAACACACGGATATCCACGAAAATACGACCACACGACGGTCCGCTCATCCCAAACGGAATGAAATAAACCAAAAAACGGAACAGTCTTAAACGGAATATACAAAAAGGCCCGAACGGCTGAAAAAGTCATTTAACGAAATCCGGAGTTACGAAGTCACGGTTACACGGCCCACGGCCAAACCAAAATATCCAAAAAACAAGCCAAGTCTCAAGACAAAAATACAAAATTACAAAGAGATAAAGCTACTCGAGGTCAACTATCCGGCCATCAAGAACGGTCTTGAACGCTCCCATCACGGACACGTCCACGCCTGGAGCCAGCACCAGGGTCTGTGCCTTCATCGTCTCCTCGGTAGCAGCAATCGCATCCTTAGCATCAGCCAACAACTCCGTTTTCTCCCTCTTCAAGGCAGCAACCTCGGCCTTCAAAGCCTCCGTCTCACCGAGAAGCACGACAGCCTGGGAACCCGCATTAGAAGCCTTTTGCCGCTCCTCACCCAGTTGAGAAAGAAGTGAAGTCTCAACCTCGAAAAGCCGGAGAATCTCTGCCCCGGCCTCCTCAGAAGACTTCACTGCCTTTTCCCTCGCAATCTCGGCAGCCTCAAGCTTCTCCTTCAGCTTAACCATTTCAGCCTGAGAGTGACGGAGTTTCTTATCCAGCAAACCAACTTGAGCCATCACGGGCTCAGCCTTCCGAACAACGACAGCAGACCGAAGGAGGGCACGGTACACCGACTTGGCCTGGAACGAAACATCGCAACCATAAAAAAACGGCTCCGTACCAGGCTTCAAGTGTTGATCAATAAAACCCGGGGCATCGAAACGACGATCCATCACACTAGGCACCAAACCCTCCTTCTCAAAAGTCTCGCTGCTCGGGTCCTCAGGCCTTTTTCTCTTCCGAGAAGCCTCAGCAGCCGTCACCACGACGACTTCAGGAGAGTTCGCAGGACTAGGAGAAACTTGAGCATCGGCCCGCGCACCCAAGGAAACCACCTCCTGAGAAACCGGCTGAGAATCCACGGCAGGATTGGAGACAGGGGTAGAAGGAGACGAAGATCCCTCCTCCCGACCCATCGCGGCCTTCAACCTAGCCAAAGAAGTCAGCCCATCAGCCATCTCAACTGAAAGAAACCAAAGAAAAAATCAAGTTACAAACTCGGGAAAAACAAAACATAAAAAATCAGGAAAGAGACAGGGCACACACTGATATACGCCCGACAAGCCTCGGGGTCCCCCATGACATCCCGAGGATTCAACGGACGCTCGCCAAACAAATGCCACAAAATGTTGGCGACATCCTTATCCTCTTGGGACAAGCCATCATAGGTGAACTTAGTCAAAACCGACGGGCCAGCATGGAAATTCCAGTACGTCAGAAACCGACGGACGCCCTCCGGCAACAACCAAAATGGATGATGCCCCTGAACGAGACGCACCTTAAAATACTCCCTTTTGAAACCGTGAAAGGAATCCTCAAACAACCCAAAAATTCAGCGATGAGGCTGAGCACGGAATGACATATATCCTTTCTTATGCTTCCCTTCTTTAGTCGGGAGAGTGCATAAGAAGAGAAAAAGAAAAACAGGAACAGAAGCCGGAAGGTCGAGATACCGGCACACCAATTCAAAAGACCGCACGGCAGCCCAACTATTCGGATGAAACTGAGACGGCGCCACGGAACACCGACTCAGCAAATCCTGAACAAACGGCGAGAAAGGAAACCGCACGCTGAGCCGTGTAAACATCGACTCGTAAACCCACATCCAGTCCGGAACAGTGGGCGAATGAAGATTTAAATAACAGACACGCTCGTCGGCATCTGGAAGGGCAAGCTCGTACTGCCGCTCCATCTCACCGCCACCACAAATCGCCCCCTGATCACGGAGGCGTTGAAGATCGGCCTCCGTCATCCGTGACAGAACGCCCCACACGTCGCTAGTCACCCAAGTGTAGCGAGCGGGGACGCCCCTGGAGGGAGCCACGGGAGCACCAACACCCTCATTTCTCCGCCGATGTATACCTAAAATAGGGAGGAGCACCACCATCAGCCTACCAACCCTACGCAGAAGCAAGAACAGAAACCTACCACTACTGCCAAAACCAACACGGTGGTGCACCGCCACTACTAACCAAACACAACCACACTCAGCCCCCCCCCCCCAAAACTCAAAATACCACCGCAGAAAACATAATGCAGCAAGGAAATAACAAAGTACAACGCATGACAAATACAAAACAGGCATAGCACAAAACAAAAAAGAAGAAAAGAAGCACACCAACCTGGAAACGGAGAAAAAGATCCTGGGGAAGCTTGAGAAGCAGAAGCGGCAAAAAAGCACCAGAGAACAGTAACACAGAGAGAAGAGAAGATTTCTTCAAGAAAGAACGAAAAAATAAAAAATAAAACAAACGAGGGAATTAAAAGGCCAAAACGGTTACAAAAGGAGGGGGGCGAAAATACACAAATAACCCTAAAACAAGGTAAGGCTCGTAGGGGCAAAAGAGGAAAATGCTCCCTCGCATTAAACACCTCCCTCGAAAATAGAAGCTAATAAAGCACGCCTCGAAGAACGCAACAGACGTAGTAGGCTCGGAAGAGTCACGTCAAACCAAAACGGTCAGACGAACCTTCCAGCAAAAGCCGAGGCCGAGACACCGATCTCACGACGGAGAATCAAACGAACACCCAAGAAAAACTAAAGACCCAGCCCGCAGTCAAATACCATACCTCCCAGCGACAGACCGACCTTGCTCGCTCTCCCGCTGCGGGGCAACTGTTACGGATCCGGCCCACGGATCCCGGACCCACGACTAAACCCGAACCCGGTTCCTCGGGTCCGACCCGTCTCCATCTTCCGGAAGGCCCGAAACTGGCCCTCTAGAGCTCCTAACCGACTTTCGAATTCAAACATCTCCCTTATCTTAGCCAGATAAGATAAGATAAGATAAGATGCTCACCAACACCTATAAAAGGAGGACCCAAGTCCCTCCAGGTATTCATTCATTCCACACACTTTATACCTCTTAGATCCATTCTGACTTGAGCGTCGGAGTGTCTTTGCAGGTACCTCCCCCTATTGCTCCAGTCAAGCAATCCGGCATCTGCCTTAACCCGCAAGTTCTCGATCCATCTCTCAACCCGTACCAGAGACATCTTGTACAGAACTTAACTTTAAGATTAGTCGACATTAGTCCCTTTTTTTCCAGTTGTCAAAACTACTTTTCTTAATCCTCACATTTTTAAGGGTTCAGTAGGATTTAGAATTTTAAGTTTAGACTTTAGGGTGATCGACGGCGATGATCGTTGGACGGTTGCCAACTAGGCGGCAACGGTGATGGATAGTCAGCAGCAATAATAAAAGATGAAATTGTGGAAGTGTTGAAAAGAAAAAAAATAAAAGATAAAAAAATATTATAAATATAAAGATAAAAAATAATTATAGAAAAAGTTGATTAAAATTAGTTAAGAAAAATTAGTTCCCTAATTAGACTACAAACCAAGATAATTTACTTTAAATTTCATATATTTTTTGAGAGAAGCTTCAAATTCAAAGATTAAATATTTTTGTATTGCTATATGTATAAATATTTTTGGTAATCAAATCCAATTAAATTAGTCCAAACTCAACAAAAGTCATAGCTATTTTTTTTCTCCTCTTCCTTTTGATAGTGTTATTCCAGTATTTTATATATGTTTAATGTTTTTTGTTTTTATTCTTTTTGATGAAAAAGAAAAAGAAAAATTGCAGTATTTTATATATGTTTATTCTTTTTGTTTAACATTTGTGTTTAAATAAAGGTTAAAGTAGACATTGTAATTAAGGTGATAAAAGTATGAATTAATAGTGGTGAAATATGCTAAAATTTTTGTGGTTGAAGGCTGAAGTTTGAGATAGGAATGAGCGTGAAAATGAGGAAGCTTGGTCCCTACTTGCGCGTCGAGTTTATCTGCAGTTAATCGCAATTAGTAATTCAGGGTTAAAAATACTGTAGAGATGGATAAATAGCAGAGATAATCTCGGTCATATGAGCGAGAGAGAGGGACGTGTTACTTGGAGAGCAAGCAAGAGAATTCAGAATTTCTATGAGGTGTTTGTAGAATACTAGTAAAAAATTCTCTTCGGATTAATTTTTACCGCGTGGTAAAATAATGAGCGGCTGAGATTTATTCTTAAAGGAATAAATCAAGAATGAATGGCTAAGATTAAACTTAGGACATAATTATCAAGGTAAAAATTATTTTTATCACTAACTCTGAGATTTTAGAGTGCTAACTTTTTTTTAACGCGTGCAAAACTGTCACTAAAAGTAAATCTTGGCTAAAAAAAGTCTCTAGTGAGAAAAATAAACCAATGGCAAGTGAGTATTTACTTTTTACTAGTCATATTTGACTTTGAGGGATTAATTACCCTCATAAATTTAAGTTTGACCTATTAATTACCATTTTTTTATTTATTTTCATTTTTTTACTATTGGGCATGCCTCACTAATCCTTAATGAGTCGTCATCCTAAATTTTGCAGAATAGGTTGCAAAATAGCCTGAAAAATTAGTTTCCTGAAAATTGGATCCTTATAGAAAACTATTAGATAGATAAAAGAAAAAAGCACAAAAATTTTAAACTGCCAAACTTATAAATTTTTACTGTCTGGACAAAAAATTTTATTCTTCTACTACTACTACATTTTTTTATTCATCATCATCATCATCATCGTTTTCTTCTTTTTTTCTTTCTCTCAATATGTTTTTTTTCTTCTTCTTTATCTTTCTCCTCTTCTTTTTCTTTCTCCCAACATGCTTTCTTTTTCTACAACTTTTTTTTCATGTTTTTTCTTCTTTTTCTTTCTCCCTGACATGTCTTCTTCTTTTTCTTCATAGTTTGTTATTGATACAAAATAATTTGTATATCTTTTCATGTTTCTCTTTAAAAATAGAATATTTTATCCAAAGTTACAAATAAATTAATTTTAAAGTTAAATTGTATACTTGGAAGTCCTAAATAACAAATTGTCTTACGATATGGCATGGAGATCTAATGAATTTCAAGAAGAAAAGGTTGATTGAGGATTAGAGTAGTGATAGTAGAAGAATATAAAGAATAGAAAGAGAATGGGATAGTGAAAGAAGTGAATTAATATTGATTAACCAAATTCATATTACAGCTATAATATATATATATATATATATATATATATATATATATATATATATATATATATATATATATATATATAGATGTTACAACATATTGCAATAGATTAGTAAAGTTAGTTACAACAGATAACTAACTTTCTTATACCATACTAATATCCCCCTATAAACTCAGAGAGGCTTTAATACCAATCTGAGTTTGCTTCAAAATTTGTCAAAAAAATATTGAGAGAGAATCTTTGTCATGATGTCTTCTGCTACTTGTTCAGAACCAGGAATATGAGTCACTGCTATTAAGCCTTGCATGACTCTATCTATTACAAAATATAAATTAATCTCAAAATACTTTGTCCTTTCATGCAAAATAGCTTTGGTATCAAGAGATGCAAAGATCCATGTCTAGCAACGTTGACATTACAAATCCTGAAGAACCTGAAAAAATATCATATATGGATACATCATCACCTTTACCCATCAATTCAACTTCTCAATCACCAAACAAACCCTTTGCTATACCTTTAGCTGACAAACTTTGCAATGATAATTTTCTTACATGGCATCATTTGGCAATATTCACTATCTGTGGTCAAGAATTGAGATTATTTGGGAAAAGACAAGATTCCACCCAGGTTCGCTTCTACTGCTGATGAATTTTTAGGTACTGCATCTAAGAAATTTAAAGAGTGGTGAATTGATGATTATAGTCTTACATCATGATTGTTTGCATCAATGGACAATTATTTTAAGCATCGAGTCATTGGACTAAAGCTTGCTTATGAAGTTTGAAGCGGAATTCATGTGTATTTGGCATCTTAAACCAAAGCTAGAGAGAGACAATTACAATTACAGTTAAAAACTATTAAAAAGATTGGCTCAACTTCAAAATACCTTCTCAAGATTAAAAAATTGGTAGACTCTCTTGCAGCAATAGGCTCTCCAATTTCTAATTCAGAATACGCTAATGTAATTCTTGATGGTTTAAGTGAAGAGTATCACTCGTTCATTACTATGGTTATTGGAAAAGATCCACCATATCCTATACCAGATTTAGAAGCACTTTTTATGACACAGGAAGAGATAGTAGAACGGTTCAAGAAGCCAGACAATTTAATGATACAGGTTCACTATACTCAAATAGATTCAAATCAATCAAAGCAGTTCAAATCCACACCATTCTTTGGTAGTGGAAGAAGAAATCATGGAACTTTAGGCCGTAGATCTAGGTGTAGAAAAAGTTGAGGAGACAGAAATGATAGAGGTGGCAGAGGTTCTTTCAATAATCAAAATTGTCCTCAATGCTAAATTTGTGGTAAGCTAGGACATGTTGCAAGTTACTGTTTTTCCAGGTTTTATCAAACATACAACCATGCTTAACAACATACTCCTGCCACCTCAACGCATAATGCGCTACCTCCACCTGCTTCATTCCATAATCCTAAAGCTATGATAGCAACTCCAGCCACAACACAAGATCAATAATGGTACGCATATTCTGGCGCTACTCATCATTGCACATATGATTTTTTGCATCAATCTCTTGATTACCAAGGACAAGAACTGGTATATGTGGAAAATGGATTAGGTATGGATATCATAAAAATTGGTACTTCTTATTTACAATGTTTTACTACTAGAAAATGATATAACCTATATGATTTGTTGTTAGTTCCCTCTATAACTCAAAATTTGATAAGTATCTCAAGGTTTACTAAAGACAATAATGTGTATTTCTCTTTTTGACCTGATTATTGCTTGGTTAAATCGCAGGCTATCAAGGAGGTCCTTCTCTTAGGCAAGGCTAATAATGGGATGTATAAATTTGAAAAGATTGAAATGTATGCGTGTCTTTTACGTCTAACCGTGTCTTAATAAAAAATAAAAAATTCTTCTCCGGACATGTTTGGACACACCTAAATACCATCACGTATCAGCATGTCCAGTCTTATTCTTAACATATATTCTTGAAATGAGTTTAAAAATAGTATATATTATTAATTATTAAAACAAAAAATATTTAAATACTTTATATAATTAAAAAAGATATTAAAAATAATTAAAAAATTAATTTTTATTTTAATATCAATAAAATACTAAAATATCATTACAATTTATCTAGAAAATACTTTATATTTTAGATATATGTCGTGTCCTTGTGTCTCATAAAAATTTTAAATTTGTGTGTCCGCGTGTCCCATATCGTGTCATATCGTGTCATGTCCCGTATTCGTGTTGGTGTCCATGCATCATAGCACAATGCTTTTTTGAATGGTGAGCTTCATGAAACTATCTATATGCCACAACCACCCGGGTTCACTCACACTAACCCTCATTTAGTATGTAAATTGAATAAAGCTATTTATGGTTTAAAACAAGCTCCAAGAGTTCGGTATCTTACAATTACTGCTACTCTTAGACAGTTTGGCTTTGTATTCACAAAATCATCAGACCCTTCACTCTTTACCAAATTCACACATAATTCTGCTATTTATATATTGATGTATGTGGATGATATGCTTGTGACAGGAGATAGTGAAGTTGAAATTGCCTCGATTCTAAAACAATTACACACTTTCTTACTCAAAGAATTAGGTGACTTAAATTTTTTTAGGTATTAAAGTGCTTCATCATTCTGACAAGTTGATTTCTCTTAATCAAAGCAAATATATAAAAGACTTATTAGTAAAGGCAAGAATGCAGGACTCAAAATCTGTCAACACACCAATGTTTAGCTCCAATAAACTTTCTACTAATTCTGCTATTTCCTGTGATAGTTCAACTCTATTTCGATCAATAATGGGAGGTTTGCAATATGTGACAATCACAAGATCAGATATTTCATTCTCAGTAAACAAATTGAGTCAATACATGACAAATCCTGGTCAAGAGCACTAGCTAGCACTGAAAAGAGTGCTTCGATACTTAGCAGGTTTGTTTGATCTTACATTACAATTTCACAAAACTAGTGATCCTCATTTAACAGCATTTTTAGACTCAGATTAGATAACATATCTAGATGATCGTACATCTATTTTTGGATATTTTGTATATTTTGGATCAAATCTTGTCTCATGGAAGTGTTCAAAGCAACCGGTTATGAGCAAAAGTTCCACTGAAGTTAAATTTAAGGCATTGGTTGCAGTCTTTGCTGAGTTAATATGGATCCAGACTTTATTAAGAGAGTTGAAACAGCCCTGCAACATCTTACCTACAATTTTTTGTGATAATATCTCTTCAATGCTTCTAGCCTATAATCCTATTTTGCATGAAAGGATCAAAGCATTTTAAAATTAATTTGTATTTTGTAAGGGATAGAGTCATGCAAGATTTAGTAGCAGTGACTTATATTCCTGGTTCTGAACAAGTAGCAGACATCATTACAAAGCCTCTCTCTTAAGTTCTTTTTGACAAATTTCGAAGCAAACTCAAATTAGCATTAAAGTCTTCCTAAGTTTGTGGGGGACTATTAGACTGGTATAAGAAAGTTAGTTATCTGTTGTAACTAACTTTATTAATAATTTGTTGTAATCAATATGTTGTAACATCTATATATACTATAGCTGTAATATGAATTTAGTTAATCAATTTTAATTCACTTTTTTCACTATCTTACTTTATTTCTATTCTTTGTATTCTTCTACTATGAGTACTCTAATTCTCAATTAATTTTTTCTTCTTGAAATCTATTATGTGGTATCAAGAGTAATAAAGATCTATGTCTAGTATTAAAATTCGCTTCTTCGTTCCATTCTATTTCTTTGATCTATTGAGATTGTTAATGTACTTTAATCCTAAAACACTTAAAAATTTTTTATTATGATATTAAATAACATAGAGAAAAATTAACAATTAAAAAAATAAAAATATTTGTACATATAGTATACTGTTTTGACACTCCCTGGTGATATCAAACATTCCTTATTCATTGATTGTTCGGGATTGAGGAAGTCTTAGGTTTTGTTTATTTGTCGGGGTGAAAGACCCCTTTGTTTCAACTGAAAAAAGAAAAAAGTTGTTTGCCAAATAACTATAACATCCTTTGGTTAACATTTTGTTAGATAGATAATAGTTTTTTTTAAATAATATGAACAATGAATTCTAGAATTGATCGAATAAAGTAAAAAAATACTCTACCTCAAATTACCTCCTAAATCTTAATATTAGGATAATCATTCGCACATCTAGTGAATTGAACATCCAGTCATTATTAACTTTCCATGAGTAAATAAAAAAAAATAATAATCATCCAATTAAAAATAATCAACATAATCATCTGCATACCTATTAAATTGAACATCTGACATATTCATTCATATTATTTAGTGTTTTCATTGTCTCTCTAAACTTTTCTTTTGGTTAATTACAAGAGAAGTTGGTTAGGGTAGTAATATCACATTATTGTTCCACTTAAAAAGTCAAACGCACAGAGTTGACTCTACGCATTGTTCTGTTCCCCAATCTCCTAAAAATTGGTCACCATAGTCATGTGCTGCAAATTCACCACAGACAGCACCTTTTATTAAACTAAGAAATTGGATCTTACACTCATACTTTAATAAGTGATTTTCAGTTTTTTTACTTCTTTTTTTTGAAGGATTACCATGTGTGCATAACACGTAGCGGAAGAAAAGAAAGTAATCCTAAAGATCTATTTTGTGCTTAAATTTTATTCTAATAATTTAATAATATATAGATCAGATCTAAATACCTGAGTACGCTTAGTAAAAACTTTATTCTTCGATTGTACGAAGACTCTATGCGTATCTACACCGAGACCAACCTTTACTGTCAACTCCTTGACCAATGGACATCTGATCTAAATTGAGAAACCTCTTGCAACTCTTTGCACGCCATAAAATTCTTCTCCAAGAATTAGGCTCACATACGTTTATGTGTGTAGAGGTAAAGGAATAAAACTCTTGTTATTCTCTTCTGTTCGCATTTTTCTTCTACTCTTGGCATACATATATATAGTATGAGATTTGTTACTAATCTTAAATTTGAATCTCGATTCAAATTTAAATCATATTTTGAAATTCTGAATGTGAATCCTTCAAATTTATGAATCATATCATAACTCAATTTGAAAACAGAATCAGTTAGGATCTCATCCAAATTTAGAAATAGAATAACTAATTATTCTCAAATCTCATTTAATATTCTCAATTATCATACTATTATTATATTCTTGGTGCTAGCAAAGAATATAATAATATTCCATTTGAATTAATATAATTATTTATTTGATCAAATCAAAATAATAATTAAATAATTCTATAGCAAAGGTTAGAACACTCATTAGTGTGTGACCTCATAGGTTCAATATTAAGCGGGTAGTAAATTAGTCATACTAAATTTACTAATGAAGGTTGGCGTCTAGCAACACTCCTCAACGACCTGATAGTATGAAGTAATATATTTTTACTAAGAACCTGAGAAGAACAAAGTATAATTCCTTCCATCTTTCCAGCTCTTGGTTAACCCTTAGAGTGTCAAACTCTAACTTGTTACCATTATTATAATGAACTGTGAATGACCTAAGAAACTCATTTCTTCATTCATTCAATCCCCTTGGCCAAGATTTTTTTCATCTCAGTCATTATAATCATAGAGCTCAAACTCTTTACCGAGAGTTGATGGATTCCCTATTGACTAATCATTAATTTTAAAAGTATTTAAATCATACCCAATGTCCATTCAACTAACACCCTAGGGTATTAGGTGTCCAGAATCAAAGTATAATAAATACATTGTTAATTACTATGACAATTGCAGGTCAAAGGAAACTCTATTACTATGTTCATCTTGAGAATATCCTATTGACAAATATACGGTAATTATAACCATTAGGAATTCTCAAAGTGAGTCAGTTCAATGGTGATATCTCTATATGCACCATATATATATATATATATATATATATATATATATATATATATATATATATATATATATAATTTAATAAATGAGATCTATTAATCTTCATCCAATGAAGATCATTATATATATATTGATCTTTTCGGATTATTAATGTCCTTTTTAATAATTCTATGACCAAGAACAATTTAGATTAAATTATAAAAGATTTATCTCTTAATATTATGATCACATCACAATGATAAATCTCTAAATTTAATCAAGGACTTTTTTATATAAACATTTTAATATAATAACAATAACAAATTATTTGACACATGATTGATTGGATTGTGGTCATACTCCTTATTCCCAACAATCTCCCACTTGCACGAGAGCCAATCATGATAGATTAGATCTTGGGCATACTATTATCTCAATAATCTCTCACTTGTACTAGAGCCAATCAATCATGTGTATAATTTTTCAATGCACATCTGTGTTTATCAAAACTCTTTTGCCCTTAAACACCTTTGCTCTTGAGCATATTTGCTTGACCTTTTGTAAAATATACTTAGTGCATAATAAATATCACGTTTTCTCAAAACATGAAATCTCCCACTACAATAGTGCATAATTTTATTTTAAGAACAATCCTTATTGAACATGATTATAAAAAAATCTAAGTAACCATTAGATCTATCTTTATAGAATTGTATCATTATACAAATAGGCTACTTTTTTGAAATGTTAGTTTGACGATCAAACCTTTTATACTTTCAGGAGAAAGTATATCCTTTATTGAGTGGTATACAATTCTAATAAAGGTAATTGTACTCCCACTCTTTCTTTAGGATGGAATCCCTTTTCTAAAAAATAGTTTAACCTCTTATCACAGACACTTTGTCATAAGAAGAGTGATAAAAATAATCTCATTATTTTTTTAGGATAATCAATAAATCTCATTTATTGGACCTAATATCAATTCTATTGTTGTGCAATCTCTTAACACATATAAGACATCTCCAAACTCTAATGTTCTTGAGTTTCAACTTATGCTTTTTTCATATCTCATATAGGTAAAAAACTGATTTAGTGAAA
Organism: Arachis hypogaea; assembly: GCF_003086295.3. Classification (NCBI taxonomy): domain Eukaryota; kingdom Viridiplantae; phylum Streptophyta; class Magnoliopsida; order Fabales; family Fabaceae; genus Arachis; species Arachis hypogaea. The sequence goes on from NC_092046.1 coordinate 30,353,262, forward strand.
AATTTGTTAATTTAGCAATATTTTTAAAATGTAGTATGAATATTTAACAAATAGTGATATTCAACTAAATCAAATTTCATGTTTCTTAAACATGATGGAGTACATAAAGTACTAGTATTTGTGCGTTGAGAGAATCTCATTCTCTAGTCAATAGAATATCAATTAGATATTAGAGATTTTACTTTAAATTCTTATAATAAAAATACTCAATATTTTTATTATTGGTCAAACCAACCCTTAAGAGCAATTTTGATTCGGATCCTCAATACTCATATTGAGTTTTTCCAAAAAGGCTACAAAACTTAATCATATTAAAGCTAATTATAAATTATTTGCAACAAAATAAATCTCCAAAAATGCTTGCAAGAACAATTCTCACTAAAGCCATTTGCCTAATGGCATTCCAACTTCTAAATTTAAAATATATTGCCCAATATTCCCACTAGTTTAAATAAAATTTTTGATAGTTATACTATCTTACTTTTGGCACCATACATCTTCTCAAGATGTTCAATAATAAATAGTGAGTATATGCTTTTGAAATTCGAACTCATGGTTGTCAAAACAACCCATATTGTAGTAAAATAATATTTTAAATACTTCACAAGTACTGACTATTCTATCATCAATTTTATTGGACAATATTATTTCAATAGGATTATCATGTCCATGATAACCTTTTCATACATAAGAACAATTATCAATGTATAACTAATTTATTACTTTCAAAGTATGTCATACGAAAGATGGACATATTTAAAAATTTAAAATATGAAAGTAAATCAAGAAATCTATATTTCTGGCAAAATTATTTAAAATCGTGAATGAGTACCTTGGTTGTCAAGTTGTTACTCATACCTATTCTAAATAAATATGATTAAATTGTATCCCATGTAATTATAATCCCAAATAATTTTCTGGTTGTCAGACAATTACTTAACTGAATTATATTTTATACCCCTAGGTAGTCTAGGTTCAAGCATAAAATTAATTCTCCTTATACATCATCATATGCATAAATAAATTCTATCTTTGAGTACAAGTGTCCTGGTTGTCAGGTTACTCCTTGTAAACAAGAAATAAATTTATTTTTTGGCAATCTCCTAACTTTTAGGATTTATCTCAATTGTTAGAGAATTTTGATAAACTCCGATTTCGTGGTTTATTTTGTGCTTATTTTGGAGGATTTATCCACCTTTTCCCACATTTATTCAATGAAATAGCATGGTTTTGTAATTCTCCCTTAAATTATGCTTAAATGTAAAAACATGCTTTTTGGGCCTTAAATTGGTGATTTTAATCCACCCTAATTCCATTCGATGCCTTGATGTGTTTGTTAAGTAATTTCAGGTTCATTAGGCAAGTATTGGATGGAAGAAATGAGGAGAAAAGCATGCAAAGAGGAGAATGCATGAAGAAACAAAGATTTGGAATGCACCAATGGACGCGCACGTGTACAAGGCGCGCACGCGCAAAAGTGGTTTCTCACAAGGACGCGCACGCGTACATACCGCTTCCGCGCAGATTGGAAATTTGCCAGCGATGCGCACGCGCACAGGGCGCACACGCGCCGATACTCTTACTTGGCCCACTTAATGGCAAAACGCTGGGGGCAATTTTTCAGCTGCCCAAGCCCAAATTCAACTTGTTTCTGAGTGTATTTCATGAAGAATTGAAGTCCAAGCAAAGGGGAGCAATTGTTTGTAGCCTTAGCATCATGTAGTTTAGTTTCTAGAGAGAGAAGCTCCCTCTTCTCTCTAGAATTAGGTTAGGTTAATCTCTCCTAGATCTAGGTTTAATTACATGTTCTCATCTCATTTCTTTTATGATCTCTTACTTCTACTCCTTGATTCTCATGATTTGTAGTGTTAATTTTACTTTTATGCTCTCTTTTACATTCATGCACTTATGTTGGATTTGTTACATTTAATGCAATTTTAATGTTGATGTCTCTTTAATTGATGTTGATTTGACTTGTGAATTTACTTTTCTTGCAATTAATAGTGGTAGATTTTAGTATCTTTGCAAGTATGATGTCAATTTTTATTGCACTCTAGGTGTTTGATGAAATGTTTTCTTCAGTTCTTGAGTAGTTTTGTCAACTCTTGGTCTAGGCCAAGGGACTTAAGTGATCTTGAGTTTTGGATACCATGGAATTGGTAATTTGAGAACTCTGTGTGATTAATTTGAAGCCCATTGACGCTAATCCACTACTAAACCAATTGGTAGGGAGGTTAGGACTTATGGGTGGATGTGATTAGGTCTATTTGACATACTTCCAGTCTAGGAGTAAATGTTACGTACTTAAGGCTTCGAGAAGTAGACTTAATGGGTTGGCCTCTCATAATTGTCAATAATTGGTATTAACTAGGATTGTGATCTTAAGTACCCAATTCTTAGCCAAGAGTTCTTTAATTTGCTTTCTCTGCTTACTCGCTTAGTTTACTTATTTTCTTGCCATCTCATAAACAAAACCCCCTTTTTCCCCTCTATAGCCAATACACATGCACTCCATTGGTTCCTAGGGAGACGACCCGGAGTCTGAAATACTCTGGTTAATTCTTATTTGGAGATTGTTCTTTGTGACAAAAACTATATTTTAATTTGATGTGAGAGTTGTTTGTTGGTTTGGAGCTATGCTTACAACGAAATTCTTCTTCTTTATAAGAGAAATTCCTTACCGACGACAATTCTGGAACAATCAAATTAATGGCGCCGTTGCCGGGGAGCCAATGGTGCTATGTTATTGACTATTGTAAATATTGTGAATAGCTTTATCTTTGGTTTATTTGTTGATTTTTGCTAATTTTAGGATTTAGTCTTCTTCATTTCTTATCGCTCTTTATTTTTATTTTCCACATCACTATGAATTCTCACTTTGGCTATGAGTGTAGCTCAAACTATGTTGTAGGAGATGAAAGCTTCAATGAGGATGTACATCAAGGAATTGGAGATCAAAGGTGGGAGGAGCCTCAAACACTTGATCAACCTCCATGGCAACAACCTCCACCAATGCACTATGAAGAAGAGCCGTTCTATGATGCATATCAATCTACTAGCTATGGTGAATTTCCTTGTGACTTCCAAAAACTACCACCATATGTCTATGAGACATATCCTCAACATAGCCACACGTCATACTCATAAGCCTCATACCATCATTCGCCTCCATATGACCATAACTTATACACACCATATCAACCACCATTAGAATTACATGTAGAACAACCCCCATCCCAATACCAATACTCTCAAGAACCACAAATTCCACATACACCACCTCAAGATCTTCACCAATATGAACCACCTTCCGATTATAACAATTCTTCCCTAACTGATGAATTTTCTCTTCCAACACCATCTCCTGACGAAACCTTCATGTTAGAACTGAGAGACCTTGAATCTCGTATTTTAAGGCGACAAGAGGAAGATGAAACCAAGTTCAAGGAGTTAAGAGTAAGGGTGGCCGGCATAGTAGAAGCCGTGGGTCACCTAACATCTCACCTAAGCTCATGCGCCATAAGTACTTCCATTGTTGGATGCGGAGAAGCAACCCCGGAGCTTAGCAAGGATATGAACATGGAACTCCATGGCGAGGAAGAAGAATTGAATCAAGAACCACAACAAGAAGAGAAGATAGAGATTATCGAACAAAAGGAAGTGGTGGATGGATGTTTAGGATATGTTGAGTACATAAAGGAATCCCAAGTTGAGGAAACCTCCTCCAAGGAATGTGGAGGGAGTATCAAAGAAGAGAGCAATGTCACAGGAGTAAACAATGAGTTAAAGGAAATTGATAAAGAAGTGGATTCCATCTCTAATGATTTTTTGCCCACTTCGATCAACTCCTTTAACAATCCTGTTGAACCCTCCCCCAGTACATTGGAAAGCAAGGTTGAAGAGGGCTTGCAACCTCCGAAGCCTGATGCAAGTAAAGAACTGGAAGAAGCGCTCCAAGCAACAAACTTTCCTACCTATGATGATTCCGAATCAACATATGATCCTTTTGAGTTTGAAGAATCCTTCCCCAATTTGCTTAGACTTGATAATGAGGTAGACTTCACTAGACCTCCTATCTACGATGAGAGCGATGGGGAAGAAATAGAAGAAATTGGTGAAGAAGAAGGTGAACCTAAGGAAGCTTGGCATGAGGGGGAACTTGAAGAACCTTACCAAGTGGTGGAAACCTCTCGAAAGGGATGGACGGGGGTAGAGCATACTTTATCACGATCTTTGGCAATCCCTCTACCTAATTCGTCATCCGATCCTCCATTTGAGTGGGTAAAACTTCTAACTCGCAGCTGTGTTATCCCACTTGAGTATGGTTTGCTTGAAACGGATGGCCAACTCAGGGCGCTTTGTGGAATCAAGCGAAAAAGGAGGATGTTTAGTGGTTGGCGTTCTAAATCTAGGCTCATTATGGTGGGAAGCTCAGAATTAGAGAGCATGGATTGGTGTAATGCTGAACTAAATAGGTCTAGGAGAGTAGAGTGGTGCTTCCATGCGAATTCTATTTTCTCGTCGCCCGGACACAGTCAAGACAATCAACTAGAAGATGGGTGCGAGGACAAGATATGGGATCCTGGATTATCCTATGGTAGTCATTCTTGGGAGCTCACGTCTTGGAAAGAACCTCACCAAAGCTTAATGAAGAACGTTGAAACTTCTGACAACCGATTGAAGGACAAGCACTTTTGGGAGTTCAAGGATGGGTACAAGCATAAGCCACCCTGACAAGGAGCCTCCCAATGTCCAACTTAAGGACTTAAACTAAAAGTGCTTGGTGGGAGACACCCCACCATGGTAAACTCTTTCCATTCTCCTGTAGATATAATGAATGAATGAATCGGGTTCCATTGTATATAGTTTCTTTACCTCTTGGTATATTTTCCTTTGTTTACTAAGGTGTTTATGCATTCTATGCTTTAATAAGGGATGAATTTATTTTTGAATTGAGTTTTTTCTTGAATTGCAAGTTTTCTCAAGTTGTTTGAAAATGCCTCTATGTCTCCAAATGTGCTTAATCTTACACCTTAGCTAGAGTTTTAGAAAAGGATGGAAGGTTATGAGGTCTTTTGATGTCTAAAAAAAAAAGAAGAGAGAAGAAAAAGCAAGCCATGCGCAAGCGTAAAGTGCGCGCGTGCGTCGGCTGCGCATTTTAGTTTCCTGGGCCAAAAACCAGAGAGTTGCGCCACTTTTGGGCCAACTCTGTGCCTCAACCCACGCGGACGCACGCTGTTCGCGTCCGCGTCACTCCCTGTTTCGCTGTTCACGCGTTGGCGTACTTCACGCCTCCGCGCCCATCCAATAAGCTCAAGCCATCCACGCGAACGCGCACAGTGCGCGCGCGCGTCGATGCATCTTGGCATCATCCAGGCCAAAGGACCCGAAAGTTGTGCCAACTCTGGACCTCTTTTGTGCCTTCAGCCCAGCACACCCGCGTCGACGCGCACCTTACGCGTCCGCGCCCATTCTGATCCTTCTGTCTACGCGCAAGCGCGCATGGCGCTTTCGCGCCGTTCCTCATTTCTTCCACCCACGCAAACGCGCACCGTACGCGTGCGCGTGGATTCGAATTTTCACTTACCCCAGAGACGCGAAGCCCTAGCGCATTCACGCATCATACCCTTCCCATTCCCAACGTTCCATTTTCCTTCTCCCACCATTCAACCCCCCTCCATCTTCAAACTTCTCCCAGCAACCACCTCACCTCCGGCGAGCACTCCAATCCCGTCGCCGCCGCCAACCACCATCACCGCACCGTCTTCTTCTTCTTCTCTCACTTTTCTTTCCTTTCACTTTCACTGCCCCTCTGCTCTCTGTTTCTCGCTGCCTCTGCGCCACTCGCTGCAGCTATCATTGCCGCCAGCGCAAGTTTAGCGGTGCAACCCAACCGCCACGCTGCTCTGCCCAGTCCTTTCTCTCATCACCCCACTTCACCTTCCTCTCATTTTCCTTGTTTAGTCTCCGTCCCCCCAGGTTCCATACCCTCCCCTGTTCTACTTTGTTTTGCTGTTTACTGTAATTGCATTAGTGTAATTAGGATTAGCTTAAGTAGGTTAGATTAGTTAGTTTAGTTTGAATTAGGTGGTTAGCGAATCTGGGCTGAGTAGTGGATTTAGGCATTGTTTGAATTTCCTTTGCTGTGAGGAATTGCTCTATTTCATTGCTGTTTCCATTCAAGCATTAACTTTACTTGGCTGCTGTTATTAAATGTTGCTTTACTCATGGATATTGGCTGCTCACTTGTTCATGATTGCTTCTTGGCTAATTTAGTTGAACTATTTTCTGTTGCTCTGCTTGCTGCTGTTGTGCTGCATTATTGGCTTGTTCACCCATTCATATGGATTCAGACCCGATTTCTGTATTTCTGATTCCTTAATGAATCCATATGGAATTTGGTGAAACTGTTTAAATTTGGAAATTAGCCAATTTGCTGTTGAAATGCTGCCGGATTTTTATTAACCACAGTTTTTGGTGTTAATCTTGTTTGATGAATGAAATAGCCCCTAGTTGATGAATTCTGCTCAATTAGAGTGCTGTTGCCTAAATGGTTTATGAAACTCCTCAAGAACAAGTCCTTTGGTCATGCTTTTCATATTCTTGCTTTTTATTCATGCTGATTTGCTTCTTTGCATTGCATAGTGAACAAGCTTTTCGATTGGCCATTGCTTGTAATTCTTTTAAAGTCTCATGCCTCTTTTACATCAACACACAAGTTGAAGATTTTTGATCTGTGAGGCTGGTTTAATTCGCATTATTCATGCACAATTTGCATTAAGCCACATAGACAACAAGGTTTTCCACGTTTCTCTCGACTTGTGACATTGATGCCTCCTTGAAATTATTGTTGAACGTCTTTTGATTGGTTCATTCCTTAATGAATTGATTTTACCATCATAGATTCATATGATTTTAGTGATCTTTACATTGGTAGATGGTTGTTTCTTACTAGTTGCTTTCTAGCAATATCATATTTCATCATCAATGACTTGCTGCAATTCATGATTGTGAACATATTTACTGCCTTGTTGTGTGCATTCTTTTCGAATTGAGAAAGTTATCATCATGTCACTAATTTTCAAACTGATTTCTAACTTTAACCTCTTTAACCACCTGACTTCTTTTGGTTTTCAACTTGACTCTTTTTGTCATTCTTTTGGATATGGTGCTTTCTGAACCCAGTTAACAAATAATGTGCAAAACATGATTTGAATTCTTGGTTTAAAGTTTGGATTGAATTCTGTATTCTGTTGCTTACATTCCAAGAAATCCTCTTTCCTTATTCACTTCATGCATATGCTTTGCTTTGAGTGCTTTGTATATACTTGGCTATAGGCTTATATTATATTATCTATGTTTTCAGGATGTCGGATAAAGGAAAGGCTATAGCCACCACTTCCAAAAAGAGGAAGCGCTCCAAGACCTCTACACCCTCACCATATGCTAACTATGCTAAGAATCCGCTAAATGATGAGGAAAAAGAAAATCAGTTACTTCCATCCACTGATCCAACCAAGTTCCCAAACCTCTACTGCGAACTACGCCTTTCTCGTTATGCAAAGACAAAGCTGAACATTGAGAAGAAGCTAAATCTTTCCAATGATGTGAGGCGTGCCATAAACGCCCGTATTTTTGAGCTGGGCTTGGATTTCGTCGATAGGGACTTGGGACGGATTAACATCTCGTGGGTCAAGGAATTTTACTGTAACTTCTTCCGACAAAACTTGGATTCAGTACACTTGAGGGGTAGAGAGATTATGATCACTGAGGATGCCTTAAGGGATGCACTGCTCTGCAGAGTTGGTACTCCTGAGACTTGTGCCTACCAGCAGGCAGAGGTAGCTCTCCTCTCCATGACTTTTGACTATGAGGCGCTTAGGCGCGTGATTGCTACACCAGATGCGTCTTGGGTGATGGATTCGAGCAACACAAAGCCCAAGGGCATGCTATTTGCATATCTGACTAGGGAGGCTAGGACCTGGCAACAGATATTTGCCCACTATGTCTTCCCTACCACTCACTTTTCAGAGATTCCGATGGATATGCTAGTTTTGATTGGGTGTGTCATGGAGGAGAAGGAGGTGTATTTTCCCCGACTGATTAGGCATAGCATGGGAGAGCTCATATTCGCGGCTTGCTACCGTTTCCGACACTAGTTACTAGCTTAGCTGAGCTAGCTGATGTCCCGTGGGAGGACGAGGACGTGACACCACCACCTCCAGATGATGATGACAAGGAAGTTACTATTCCATGGGGTGTATGGGTGCACGAGAAGCCCCCGACTAGCCGCCGTTCTCGAGCTAGAGCGGTAGTCGAGGCAGCTAGACCTTCATCCTCCACCGCAGCTGGACCCTCTTCGTCCACAACAGCACCTGCACCACCATCAGCACCTGAGCCGACCTATCTGTTAGTGCAACACCTTCTTCGCTTCATGGAGCGCTTCGAGCGTCGTGTTATGCGACGCCTCGACCGCTTAGACCAGGCGGCTGCATCACAGGGTATCGAGCTCCCTCCACTTCCAGAGTCTTCCGCCTCTGATGAGCAGGATCACGAGGAGGAGCATGGTGCGGAGCCGACACAGCAGGAGGCACCACCAGTGACGCAGACCACTCCTGAAGTCCAGCATGACATTCCGGAGCCACAGCCAGTGCCACCTCCAGTCCCACAGCCCGAGCCTGAGCATGAGCCACAGCCTGGTGCGATTGTTGACCCCATCCCGAGCTTCAATAGTAGCATCGAGGACGATGCTCAATCCTAAAGTGTGGGGAGGTCACCGTTCGTGACCGGTGTTTGCACTTATGTGGTGAACTTTCAGACTTTTATTTCTATTCGCTGCTACTCTATTTTGTTTTATTTTGCACTTTACGTTTTAGATCATTTTGGGATTGCTGTACATATTTATGCTTTTGTAGATACTCTTATTTTGGTTGTTGCACACTTTTAGTATATATATATATATATATATTTTGCATCTCAGTTGTCGATTGTGATTAGAAAATTAATAGATTGCTAAAAATCTAGTTAACCCTTCTTATAGACGAAACATGTTTTGATTGAAAAAGGGGTAAACTAGGAGATTTTTTCTAAATCACAATTTTACATTAGAATAAGCTCAATCAATATGATGAAAATTTTCAAGAAAATCATTTTTGGGAACCACCCCAATTGGTTAAAATTTTTTTAGAACTTGCTTAAAGTATATACTTTGTGGATCATGTTTTGAGCTAAGAACACAAGCATGTGAGATTTGAGCCTAATTGTGTGGTTACACATACATAACCACTTATTTTCATTCTTGTGTGCATTATTATCTTCCTATGATTGTAATCCTTGATTTGTTTGATTCTTTATGTCCATTATTTGTGTATACATGCATTTATATGATTGAGGCCATTGTTCAAATAGCTCACTTACCCAAATAGCCTACCCTTTCATCTTCCATTGTTAGCCAATGTTGAGCCTATGCTTAACCCACTTATTCTTAATTATAGCACATTACAAGCCTAAGTGAAAAACAATAAATGTCCCTTGTTTGGATCTTTGATTAGCTTAGGCTAGTGAGAGTGTTCATTATTTGATTTTGGGAGAGTTGGGAACATTGGGTAGAGATAAAAGTGTGTTTATATTTTTATTGAAAAATTTTGGGAATTGGGTATATACTCATGTATTAATCAAATGTAAAACCATATGCATTGGTACTTGTATATATACTTTATAAAAAAAAATTATTGTGAGAAAAATAAAAAGAAAAAAATATATATAGAAAAAGAAAGAAAAAGAATTGCAATAAAAAGGGCACAAAATGCCCCAAGGTTCAAGGTTCAATAATAATCAATGCATATGTGTGGTGTTTAAAATAGAATGCATGAGTGTTTTAAAAGTGAAGAATGGGTAGTTATGTTTGTTTAGAATTGTATAGGTTGTCATAGGTTAGGTGGAAAGTTTATGTTAATCAAAGATTCAAATTTCTAGCTCACTTGACCATATGCATCCTACCTTGACCCTAGCCCCATTACAACCTATGGGAAAGTCCTCATGATATTTGTATGCATGCATGAAGTAATTGTTGATTGTTAGATGAAAAACAAATCTTGGAGAGCATGATTAGGGGAGAATTGAGTGAATCAACCCTACACTTGAGTGCCTAGAGCGGATACATATCTGGTGAGGGTTCGATCGCTCAATTACATGTTTCCACCCTTAATAATCTCCTCTTGCAAGTTTGTGAACTCTTTCAATGATTCAATCCAATTGTGGTTTGCTTGATTGCTAATACCTTAGCCCTTGCGCTTACATGTGTACTCTTGGAAATTGACTTGTTTTGACTGAGCCATTGCATTCATGTAGATAACTTGCATATAAACAGATTGCATTTAGTTAGTAGCTTGCATTGAATAAATGTGATACCCTTTGCTTCTTTCTTGATTTTAGCATGAGGACATGCTTAGTTTAAGTGTGGGGAGATTTGATAAACCCCGATTTCGTGGTTTATTTTGTGCTTATTTTGGGGGATTTATCCACCTATTCCCACATTTATTCAATGAAATAGCATGGTTTTATAATTCTCCCTTAAATTATGCTTAAATGTAAAAATATGCTTTTTGGGCCTTAAATTGGTGATTTTAATCCACCCTAATTCCATTCGATGCCTTGATGTGTTTGTTAAGTAATTTCAGGTTCATTAGGCAAGTATTGGATGGAAGAAATGAGGAGAAAAGCATGCAAAGAGGAGAATGCATGAAGAAACAAAGATTTGGAATGCACCAATGGACGCGCACGTGTACAAGGCACGCACGCGCAAAAGTGGTTTCTCACAAGGACGCGCACGCGTACATACCGCTTCCGCGCAGATTGGAAATTTGCCAGTGACGCGCACGTGCAAAAGTGGTTTCTCACAGGGCGCGCGCGCGCCGATACTCTTACTTGGCCCACTTAATGGCAAAACGCTGGGGGCGATTTCTGAGCTGCCCAAGCCCAAATCCAACTTGTTTCTGAGTGTATTTCATGCAGAATTGAAGTCCAAGCAAGGGGGAGCAATTGTTTGTAGCCTTAGCATCATGTAGTTTAGTTTCTAGAGAGAGAAGCTCCCTCTTCTCTCTAGAATTAGGTTAGGTTAATCTCTCCTAGATCTAGGTTTAATTACATGTTCTCATCTCATTTCTTTTATGATCTCTTACTTCTACTCCTTGATTCTCATGATTTGTAGTGTTAATTTTACTTTTATGCTCTCTTTTACATTCATGCACTTATGTTGGATTTGTTACATTTAATGCAATTTTAATGTTGATGTCTCTTTAATTGATGTTGATTTGAGTTGTGAATTTACTTTTCTTGCAATTAATAGTGGTAGATTTTAGTATCTTTGCAAGTATGATGTCAATTTTTATTGCACTCTAGGTATTTGATGAAATGTTTTCTTCAGTTCTTGAGTAGTTTTGTCAACTCTTGGTCTAGGCCAAGGGACTTAAGTGATCTTGAGTTTTGGATACCATGGAATTGGTAATTTGAGAACCCCGTGTGATTAATTTGAAGTCCATTGACGCTAATCCACTACTAAACCAATTGGTAGGGAGGTTAGGACTTATGGGTGGATGTGATTAGGTCTATTTGACATACTTCCAGCCTAGGAGTAAATGTTACGTACTTAAGACTTCGAGAAGTAGACTTAATGGGTTGGCCTCTCATAATTGTCAATAATTGGTATTAACTAGGATTGTGATCTTAAGTACCCAATTCTTAGCCAAGAGTTCTTTAATTTGCTTTCTCTGCTTACTCGCTCAATTTACTTATTTTCTTGCCATCTCATAAACAAAACCCCCTTTTTCCCCTCTATAGCCAATACACATGCACTCCATTGGTTCCTAGGGAGACGACCCGGAGTCCGAAATACTCCGGTTAATTCTTATTTGGAGATTGTTCTTTGTGACAAAAACCATATTTTAATTTGATGTGAGAGTTGTTTGTTGGTTTGGAGCTATGCTTACAACGAAATTCTTCTTCTTTATAAGAGAAATTCCTTACCGACGACAATTCTGGAACAATCAAATTTCTACCAGTATTTTTTGGATTAAATTTTATACTTCCAGATTATCTAGGCAAAATATAAAATTAAATTCCTAATACATCAAATGTATATACTGATTATTTTCTTGAAAATAAAACTCCTGGTTGTTAGGCCGCTCTTTATAATCAAGAACATTAGAAAAACTAATTTCTAAAATTATAGTGTTCAAAACACATAATCAAATCAAAATTTGATTTTTCATGTACTAACGTTTAGCCTTAAAAAATTATCAAATCAAATTTGACCTTTATATATACACTTATATATATAAGAAACAAATAAAAGATATTTTGCATCTTATTCCTTTTATTGTGATCAAAATCACAATAAAATTTAATCAATAAATAAAATCAAACAAAATATTTAATTATAAATATAACTATTATATTAAAAGGATGATAATTTAATCACAATTAAATAATCAAACTTCAAATAAATTAACTATTAAAAAATCATCTCAATGAAAATAACTACATCACATGCTTAAAAAAAATTTTGAATTAATCCTATTAATTCACAAATTTTAAGAAAATAGGAATAAAATTTAAACACAAAAAGCCAAAACTCTGATACCACTAAAGAATTACCATGTGTTCATAACATGCAGCGGAAGAAAAGAAAGTAATCCTAAAGATCTATTTTGTACTTAAATTTTATTCTAATAATTTAATAATATATAGATCATATCTAAATACCTGAGCACGCTTTAGTAAAAACTTTATTCTTCGATTGTACGAAGATTCTATGCGTATCCACACCGAGACCAACCTTTACTGTCAACTCCTTGACCAATGGACATCTGATCTAAATTGAGAAACCTCTTGCAACTCTTTGCACGCCATAAAATTCTTCTCCAAGAATTAGGCTCACATACGTTTATGTGTGTAGAGGTAAAGGAATAAAACTCTTGTTATTCTCTTCTGTTCGTATTTTTCTTCTACTCTTGGCATACATATATATAGTATGAGATCTGTTACTAATTTTAAATTTGAATCTCGATTCAAATTTAAATTATATTTTGAAATTCTAAATGTGAATCCTTCAAATTTATGAATCATATCATAACTCAATTTGAAAATAAAATCAGTTAGGATCTCATCCAAATTTAGAAATAGAATAACTAATTATTCTCAAATCTCATTTAATATTCTCAATTATCATACTATTATTATATTCTTGGTGCTAGCAAAGAATATAATAATATTCCATTTGAATTAATATAATTATTTATTTGATCAAATCAAAATAATAATTAAATAATTCTATAGCAAAGGTTAGAACACTCGTTAGTGTGTGACCCCATAGGTTCAATACTAAGCGGGTAGTAAATTAGTCATACTAAATTTACTAATTAAGGTTGGCGTCTAGCAACGCTCCTCAACGACCCAATAGTATGAAGTAATATATTTTTACTAAGAACCTGAGAAGAACAAAGTATAATTCCTTCCATCTTTCCAACTCTTGGTTAACCCTTAGAGTATGGTTTAATTGTCAAACTCTAACTTGTTACCATTATTATAATGAACTGTGAATGATATAAGAAACTCATTTCTTCATTCATTCAATCCCCTTGACCAAGGTTTTATTCATCTCAATCATTATAATCATAGAGCTCAAACTCTTTACCGAGAGTTGATGGATTCCCTATTGACTAATCATTAATTTTACAAGTATTTAAATTATACCCAATGTCCATTCAACTAGCACCCTAGGGTATTAGGTGTCCGGAATCAAAGTATAATAAATACATTGTTAATTACTATGATAGTCGCAAGTCAAAAGAAACTCTATTACTATGTTCATCTTGAGAATATCCTATTGACAAATATACGGTAATTATAACTATTAGGAATTCTCAAAGTGAGTCAGTTCAATGATGATATCTCTATATGCACCATCTATATATATAATTTAATAAATGAGATCTATTAATCTTCATCCAATGAATACTATTATATATATATTGATCTTTCCGGATTATTAATGTCCTTTTTAATAATCCTATGACCAAGAACAATTTAGATTAAATTATAAAAGATTTATCTCTCAATATTATGATCACATCACAATGATAAATCTCTAAATTTAATCAAGGACCTTATTATATTAACATTTTAATATAATAACAATAACAAATTATTTGACACATGATTGATTGGATTGTGGTCATACTCCTTATTCCCAATAATTTAAAAAAAAAAAAATAACTTTTAGCCTATTTTTTTCCTTAGTACTAGTTAATTCAAATAGAATGATTAATAAAATAAACGAGTGCTTAATGTGAACATATAAGTATCAAGGGCAATGAGCACATTCTAACTTTTCAGGATAACCAAATTTATAAATTAAGGTTTAGTTTAATTTTTATTAATGATTGAAAGTTAATTTTTATTTAGCTATTTGAGCTCTCTATATATAAGTGCATGCACACAAAAAGGGAAAAATATAATAAAAGAAAAAAGAGAAAGAAACAAAATAATAGAATTGAACTCCCAAATGTAGAATTTAATTTGATCCATGGGTTGATCTCCGGACATTGGAAGGGGAATATGCTTCATACGCCAAGAAGAAAATGCGTGCGCCGACTGGCTGGCTAAATTTAGTCCCCTGGCAATATGGCTTCGTTTTAAATTTTTAATTTTTATTGATAAACCTAAGGATCCAGGTTTGGAGTCGTTGCTGTTGCAGGATGTGAGATTGGTGAAAAGTCCTGCGATATTGATTTTGTCTTCCCCCTCTGGGCTTTGGCCCTGTAGTTGAACCCAAAAAAAGGTGTGTCGCACGAAGAGAAAGACTGTTACATAAGCCCAATCTTTTTTTTTTCTTGAAAGAATTTTGCTAAGAGCACTTCATAATAACCTTGAAAGAATTTTATGGATTATCCCGAAAAAGAAGAGTTTTACGGATAAACATCAAACTTAAGTTGGGAAGGATTCTCTCAGTAGGAGAGATCTCTTTTCTCACATAAGGAGAGTCTCACTAGAACGTTCGGTTCTTATCCAACAGAAATTCTTCAATCTTTTACTCTTCATAGAATCGCCATAATCGTTCCATACCTGATCACAATCAAAATACTTTGGTTAGGATTCTTATTTTCAAGGTGCATTTCTGAAACAACAAGATATTGAAAATGACTACCTATGGGCTGGAGTCTATAGATGGAAGAGTGATCAGCTTCAATAAAGAAGGAGAATTAGGATATAAAGCTGATTGCCTAAATCTGGTGGGAAAAGTCATCACAGAAAAGGAGATAAGCTTCAAAATGTGCAAGAATGCTCTCTTGGAAATGTGGGGAAACCCACAAGGAGTTGCAGTCACAGATATAGGGAGAAAAAAATTGCTGTTCAGCTTTAAGGATATCAAGAAAGGGTTGCAGATTGTTCGGAATGGCCCATGGAACATCAGAGGCAATTTAATCAATTTGCAGCTATGGTCTGAGAGAGAATCGGTCTTTGATGTTAACCATGATTACATGGAATTTTGGATTCAAGTTCATGGGCTTCCTTTGGATTACATGAATAAGGAAATAGCTATCAAGGTGGGAGATATGATGGGAATTGTTGCTGAAGTTGAAAATCCTTTGGTGGATGGTATACTCAGAAGGTCCTTTTTACGGATTAAAGTGGGTATCAATATAACAAAGGCGCTGCGAACTGGTTTTTGGTTATCCAGAGAAGAAATGCCCAAGACATGGGTGTTTTTCAAATATGAAAGACTACCCGATTGTTACTGTTTCAAATGTGGGATAATAGGGCACGAGAAGAAGAATTGTAGTAAGCCTACTGCCATGGCGTGCTGGGATCCAACAAAGCCAAAATACTCAGCTGGTTTGGGGGTGAATCCTGTTCGTCCTTTATCAGCCATGGAGGAAGGTAGTTCATGGAAGAGTGGCTGGAGAAATGAAGGAGAAGTTAACCCAGCGCGTGAGCAACAACACAACAACAAGGAGAGTGATGAAAAGCAAGAAACAGAAGAGAGCGCAATTAGGGCTGAACAGTGTCCACAACAGGGATTAGAAGAGGAAGGTTTCTTGGAAAACAAAATGATGAGAGAGATAGAGATGGTGGAAGTTGGAGTGCAGGCAGATAATGTGCAGAAAATCCCTGATTTTCAGGGATATGAGGAGGAGCAGAGGGAAATATGGGCAGCCTATCAACTGAAAAATCTAGAAGAGTTGAGAGATGAGCAAGCAGCACGGGCTGTAAATAAACAAAATCAGGAAGAAAATATTTTAAGAGAAGTTAGGAGGGGCAGCAAGGTTGGGCCAAGTTATGCTGATAGGCCCAATAAGATTGAGGCTTATGCTGAAAATGGAGGAAGAAAAGAATATCAGGCTACAAACCAGCCCAAAGGAAAAGAGGTTGTTATAGAAGGATATGGGTTAGAAAGGAGTCAGGAGGATAGTGTGAACATGCCACAACAAAATCCAAGAGAGTTTAGAGGCCAAAATATCGAAAAGAAGAATGAGGAGGGTAGAGATGAAGCCCAAATTAAGTATAAGAGTCCAAAGCACACAACAACTAGAGAAGCTCTCAGAATAATAATGGGGGAAGAATTACAAACGAAAGAGCTCAGCAACCAAAGGATAACTGGAAAAGGAAAGGACCTGATCAGCATTGAGGTTCAACCCAAGTGGCACTGGAAGTATAGAGAACCAGTAAGAGAAAAAATAGGTGCTACAGATTATAAACAAAAGGAGAATCAGGGGACAGGAGAGGAGGCTGCATACTATGTGGAGCTAGCTAGTGATGAAGAAAATGGAGAAGGAGCAACTAAAGAAAATATAAAAGAGATTGCAAGATGGGAAATATAGCTTATAAAGAACATGAGCGAATGACTGCAGCTTAAAAGGAAAAGAGAAGAAAGTACTCTGAAGCTGATTATGAATGAAGAATGGAAGGAGAAAGAGACAAAAAGAGAAGATCAAGTGCCAAAGAAGTAGAAAATAGCAGAACAAATGAAAGGAAAACTGGTAAAGTACTTAGAAGAAGGAACCGATTCACTATCTTTGGACATAGTCATGGCTGAGGAGGCGGGTGTAATACCCGGTCTAACCGAAATTAATTAAATAATAAGTTAAATGGGAGCGAATATGGTTGGAAGATTTGGCAATTGGAATTTGATGATTTAAATATGATATTTGGATTCAGTGAATTTTTCCGAGTCGGAAAATATAGTTTCTGCGCAAAAGCGCGCAGTGAAATTTTGACCGGCAGTACCGGCTGAGATCTGTCTGGTACTACAGCTGAGAAAATTGATTATGAGTAAATAAGATTAAGAAATGAGGAATTATAATTAGAGAAGGTAGAAATATTTGAAGTGCGATTTAGAGCGCTAATCTTAAAGGTTTTGGTCCAAAATTGGGCCAACGGACAAAAATAAGTGAACCGGGCCTAAGTGGGCCCAAGACCCAACATATATAAACATTAGTTATGAGTATTTCAGCTCATTTTTCCCTAAAGAAGGGGTGTTGGGCGCTGATTTGAGAAGAGAGAAGAGAAGAGAGAAAACCTAACTCTCTTTGATCTTCAAACCACCATAACTTGAGCTACGGAGCTCCGATTGACGAGCCGTTTGCGGCCACGCGTCGCTCTTCTCATCTTCTACAATTCTATCTAAGTTTTGTGGTGAGTATTCCATTTATCTATGCCCAGTTTTCGAAATTCCCCACTGTTACACGTTTTTGGGTAATTAGTGTTGAAATCTTGTGATTTTGGGTGTTTAGGGATACTCCAACATGGATTCTAAGTGGGTTCTATCCCTACTTCATGTGGGCTGAGGTAAGAAGTGCTCAAACCCTTGTGATTTGTCATTTTTATGAGCCCTAGGTTGATGTATGTATGTGATATTGGTTATGTTAGTGTATTTGGTGATGTTGGTGCACAATTGAGAGATTGGTATTGCTTGAGGAGCTTTGGTGAGGCTTGGAGCTAAGGTTGGTGAAGACTTCCATAGAAGAGGCTCAATTGGTTTGGCTACAAGAGGTACGGTTTAAGTTTCATTTAAGTACCGTGTGTTGTGATGAGAATTCCTAGGCTAGATGCCCCTAGGATTAAGTTTGGATTGTGTAAATGGTTGGTGCTAATATGCATAGTTGGTATGTAATGTGAATTAATGATTTGGGTTGAGAATTGTGTGGCCTTGTATACTTGGTGTATTGAGAATTTGATGTACTGGGTAATGAGTATTGATTTGTGGTTTATGCATTTAAATTATGAAATTAGGCCGGAGGCCGTGAATTTTGGGCCGGAGGCCGGAAAAAGGCAAGAAAGGTAAGTTGATGTGTGTATTGTATGATGACACAAGTGATTGGATGAATTTCAGATAATGAATATATGAATGATTGGGTTGGTTATTGAATAATAAGGTTTGAGGAGTTGAGGTGTGGGATTTGGTAAATTTGGGTGCAATTATATAGATGAGGTATATTTGGTTTTGGTTGAGATATATTATATGGTCATATATGTGATTATGATTATTGATGCCTTGATGGTATGATGATGCACTAGAGATATGTATGTCGTGATATATGCTTGAGGAATGATTAATGTTGATTTGTGGGTGAAGCCGCGTGATAGTGAGTACAATATTGATTATGTATAATGATGGTTGATTAGAAATAGTGTTGTTGAAATTTGGCATGAGAAAGAGTATATGATATGTAAATGTGTTTGAGTTTGAGAAAGTGTCAACGTGCGAGTTGAGGAGGCTTGATGTTGATTTTGGTATATTTTGATTGATTTCAAAGAAAAGGATGAAATTGGCATGTTTTGATTGATTTTGAAAAGAGTTGAAAATGGCACTTTGTGGTTTTGTATGAAAATATGATTTTTGGGCATACTTTGACGGGACATAACCTGGACTACGGATCTCTGTTTTCTGCCAAATCTGTTTAGAAATGAAATTGGATCCGAGATGTCCATGCCGTTCGAAGAACGGGTGAAAAACGATTTAAAATGAGAGAGTTATGTCCGTCGGAAGATTGGGGGTTGAATCTGTAAATTCTGCAGCTTTTAACTTGGAAAATTTTTAGCAGAACGACCCTACGCGCGTAGGCGCACCTGGCGCGTGCGTGCCGTTCTTCCAGAAAGCACCATCCACGTGTGCGCGTGGTGTGCGCGGGCGCGTCGATGCGCTGTACCAAATGCCCAGCCATTTTCCAGAGAGTTGTGCCAGAGTTGTGCCAGTTTTGTGCCTGGGCGCAAGAGCACCCACGCGTACACGTGGCTGACGCTTGCGCGCCGTTTGGATATTTTTCAACCTGCGCGTTCGCGCGTATAACGCTTGCGCGTCGATGAGTTTTTGGCCATCCACGCGTGCGCGTGGAGTACGCGTGCGCTTGGCTCTGTTTTCATGCCAAAGTTGATTTTTGAGTTTTAAAGTCAAACCTCATACTTTTAAGCCTCCGATCTCACCCCTTATGTATTAAATCATTATGGTATGCCTAGCAATGAGGAAGGAGCTAGGGGATGTGGTAACTTGCGAGTGAAGCAAGGGAAAAAGGTTATGATCAATGATGATCAGATATGATTATATGAGATATGGAGGATGACGGTGGAAGTACCGCGTAAGCCATGAGCCGAAAGGCTATAATTATTGATAAATGGCCGGTGCTTGATTGAACCATGGGCCGGATGGCTGAGTTATTGTCGGGTTACGGCAAAGCCATTAATGTTTATGGCTGAGTATAAATGCATATACGATTAATGAATGAATGTGTTAAATGGATAATAATGGAAAATGTTGAAATGTGATGTGTGACCCCGGGTAGTAGGCAGTGGCGTTGTCCACTTGCTCCGGTTACGAGACGGAAAAGGATGTTTATGATAAATGAGTTTAATTATGGAGTTTTGAATGAATGTATTTGTGATACCTGGGTAGTAGTAAGGGTTGTGGTTCGTCCCACTTGCTCCAGGTTAATGTTTGAGATTTGATAACAATGAGGATTTATAATATGAATTGAGATTGAATGAATAATGATGAAAAATGTCAAATGTAAGCATGCTTGTGTTTTCTCTCTGGTTGTAAGGGTGACAGGGCGCAGATACCCTCTAATGGCGATAGGGCGCAGATACCCTCTAATGGTGACAGGGCACATATTCCCTCTAATGATATTAATACGCAACAGAGAGACTGTGCCCGGGTTAGCTACCGGACATGTCGGGTTGGCTTGATAACCGACAGATGATATCATCAGACATAGGGCAGGCATTCATCATTTGCATATGTTTGAATTGTTTGGGTTTGCCATTTGTTTTGGATTTCTACATCATATATGCCATGTTACCTGACTATATGCTACTTGTTCTACTTGTACCATATTTGTGTATTACTTGCCTGAATTGCTTGTGTTTGTACAACTGAGATGCCCTCATGCTGGTGTCGGTGGGTGTGAGGGCTGTTCTTGATGGGATGAACTGATGATGCGATTGCATGATGATGATGATTATTGAATGAGATAATCGGAGCTCCCTGGGTAAACGCAGTGATGTAGTTTCACTAGCTCCAGGCGAGGGTATGATGTATTGATATAGAATTTCTGAGGCAGAACAACTGGTGATGGTTTTGCTTATAATTCTGAGTCTGATTCGTGGAAGAGTCAGCGAGTTGGGAAATATGTGAAACATGAATTAGATTTAGCACTCCCTTATGACAGTTGCCTATTCATGGATTAGCGAGAACCTAGGATGAATATTTGGTGAAGAAGTTTAGGATGCTTAGTGAGTTTTTATTGCAGTGCATTGTATCTATTTGGCACTTTTACCGTACTGGGAACCCATGGGCCCGGGGTTCTCATTCCATATATATCTCTTGTTTTTCAGATACAGGTCCAGGTGCTCAGAAGTGAGTTGTGGGTCGTCTGAGAGACGGCAAAGATCTTTATTTCCTCTACTTTGTGTTTTGATTAGAATCTCTCCACCTTTGTTTTGAAAAGATTATATTATGTATTGAACTCTTTCGGAACTTGCCTATAGAGGCTCTTATGTTTCCTTTGGGAGAGATTAGGATATGCTGTTGTCATCTACTTTCATACTGTACCCTAGCCGGCCTAAACTTCGCGGGTCGCGACTAGTGGCTATTTACTTATGTTATATATATCTATCTCTTAATCTCCTTTATGCCTTGTCCGTATATCGCGTTTGGCTTAGCAGTTTAACTTTTCGTTGTCGAAACGTGAGTGATACGCCTTCGCAATTTTATTTCTACTCTTTTCAGGCTTCTCGATTAATACTCTTTTCGAAATTACCTATATTTATATATTAAAAATCCACCTGAGAGTCGTACAACCGTAATATCATTGACTTATGACTCGAGCATAAGGATTTGAGTATTAGGGTGTTACATTATGGTATCAGAGCAGTTCGTCCTCGTGAGCCTGAGGGATGGAACTGCTTATGCTTCAATGCATACTCTGAGTCTGTGCCTGTGCTAGTTAGGGTATCTAACTGATACATCTAGCATGAAGTCCATGAGTGTACCTTTGGTACTTGAAGCATTATACTTCCGATATTGAGACTGATCAACTTAATATCGATTGTTTAGTGTGTATAGGAACCAGATGGCGCCTCGTGGACCCGATCGTAGACGTGAAAGAGACCGTACTAATACGCAAGAATCGGAAATTAACCCGAATAACCCGGTAAACCTTATGGCTGCGTTGGAGAATATGACTACTGCTATGCATGCCACTACGGAGGCTCTTGGGCAACAGATAAACAATAATGGCAATGGCGGAAGGGAAGCTCAGGGCCTGATGACACTGGCGACTTTCTTAAAGGTTAATCCACCTAAGTTCAAAGGAACCACCAATCCGACTGAAGCTGATACTTGGTTTCAGGCCATGGAGCGAGCACTGCAAGCGCAGTTGGTACCTGAAGAGCAGTGTGTTGAATTTGCTATCCATCTACTCACGGGAGAAGCATCGCATTGGTGGCAAAGGGTTCGACGCCTCCTATAACAGGGGAATGATCTTATCACTTGGGATGCCTTCCAGGTGGAATTCTATAAGAAGTACTTTCCGAATTTCGCCAGGACAGCCAAGGAATTGGAGTTACTGCAGCTAAAGCAATGTGCTATGTCCGTATCTGAGTATACAGACAAATTTGAGGAGCTATTCAGATTTTTCCGCATGTGTCAAGGAGCTCCGGGAGACTTCGAGGAATGAAAATGCATTAAGTATGAAGGAGGGCTCCGGAGCGACATCTTAAGTTCAGTGGGACCAATGGAGATCCGAACTTTTTCAGAGTTCGTGAATAAGAGCAGAATTGCTGAAGAGTGTGTGAAAAGGAGGGTTGCAGAGAAAGGAAGTCATAGAAAGCACAAACAAGGATTCGCACCAAGGGGTCGAGAGTTTAAGGAGAGAGGATACGTACAACACTTTCCCCAAGGACAGACTAACTTTGCGACGAGTGAGGAGTCCCAAAGGAATGGTAAGGAAAAGCGGGCAGCGGCTGCTTCTGATGCTTCGAGCTGTCAGAAATGTGGGAGTCATCACCCAAATAGGCCGTGCCGATTGGGGTTAGGTATATGTTACAAGTGCGGGTTACCAGGGCATGTATCAAGAAATTGCCAACAAGGAGAGAGTCAGGATGTGGGCCGATTGCGACAGTAAGATTGAGGTAATTGCAATAATCAGGCTTAAAGGACAGTGCGTGATTTTATAATACCGCCTGTACAGTAAAACTGGGAATGTCAATCTTAATATTAGACTGAGAAGCAAACCGGATGGTCCGAGTAAGGATTTGCCTTACTACAAATGGATAAATGCCTGAGATGTAAATGATTTTCTATTGAGAATGATGTGTTGTGTTTGTTATGTAGTTGGTTGATTTCTGGATTTTTGGTGAAATGGATTGAACCCGTGACTTTTAGTTCCTTTGATTTAAATAGATAAAGAATGGTCCTAAATGATGGATTTGGAAACGTTGGTTTGAAATGCCAGTCATGCTAAGTTGTGGTTGTGAGGAAGTAAGTGATAGAACTCGTACTAGACGAGAGATCAGAATAAAGCAGCGAAAACTTGTGGAAGCAGTAACACAGGATAGCTACGAATAAGAGCTGTAAAAGTTTACTATAGTATCTTATGTTTGAATACTAGAAGGGTTAAGTGGGTTACTGCAAGTAATGATCCCCAATAGTTGGAATTGATTGCGGCTGCGAGCTTTGATGGTTCTAAAGCGGATGAGAAAATTATCATTGATGCATAATTGGATTTAGATGATGAGAGAGTGCAAGTTGTCGTGTTTGAGAGATGAGTACCATGATGTTTGGTCATAGTGATCTTGGAATTAGATTGAGATTTATAATGATTGGTTTTGAAGGACGAATGTGAAAATCACTAAATTGGAATGCTGATGCGGTACTGAGATTGGTTTGAGGGAACCCGTGACGGGTGGTAAACCCCAATTTTTGGGGAGGTACTGTTGAAAATTATTCCCCAACAATTTGAAAGAGCATTGGTTATGGTTTTGAAGATGATTTTTGATATGAGTAACTTTAACAAAAGAGATGTGTCTCGAATGCTTTTATAGATTGTTAAAGGAAAGCGGATTCTTATGATTTTGTTAAATTGTTAATTCCAACTCATTTGCTTTCTAAAAATGAAAAGGGTTTCTGATTGATGAGTCAGAGACTTTATAACAGCAAGTCATGTGGAAATTCGAGGGTTTGAGAATAAGAAAGTAAGTTTAGAGGCTATGGTTGGAGTTGAGCTGTGATTAGTGGTAATTGGCTTGGTAGAGAGCGAGGATAGTGATGGAGTATCATTAAGGTGTGGTGATGATCTTTGATTGATTACAGTGATGTGGGACGATGACTGTGATTAACGACGATGGTAATATTATTGATGACATGATTTGAGATTTAATAGGGTGAGTTGATGAGACGATAAAAGTAAGGAACGAGACTATTGGTCGGCGTTGGACAAATGACCGAGGACCTCGAATATAGAGAAGTCAGAGCGCGGCAACGGAAGCGCGCAGAACAAAAGGACCTTGGGGCTGTTATGCGTTGGATATAGAGGCAGACTATGCTCGCGTACTCGCAGTGATGGATGGAATTTTCGAGGGCGAAAATTTCTGTTAGGGGGGTAGAATGTAATACCCGATCTAACCGAAATTAATTAAATAATAAGTTAAATGGGAGCGAATATGGTTGGAAGATTTGGCAATTGGAATTTGATGATTTAAATATGATATTTGAATTCAGTGAATTTTTCCGAGTCGGAAAATATAGTTTCTGCGCAAAAGCGCGCAGTGGAATTTTGACCGACAGTACCGGCTGAGATCTGTCTGGTACTACAGCTGAGAAAATTGATTATGAGTAAATAAGATTAAGAAATGAGGAATTATAATTAGGGAAGGTAGAAATATTTGAAGTGCGATTTAGAGCGCTAATCTTAATGGTTTTGGTCCAAAATTGGGCCAACGGACAAAAATAAGTGAACCGGGCCTAAGTGGGCCCAAGACCCAACATATATAAACATTAGTTATGAGTATTTCAGCTTATTTTTCCCTAAAGAAGGGGTGTTGGGCGCTGATTTGAGAAGAGAGAAGAGAAGAGAGAAAACCTAACTCTCTTTGATCTTCAAACCACCATAACTTGAGCTACGGAGCTCCGATTGACGAGCCATTTGCGGCCACGCGTCGCTCTTCTCATCCTCTACAATTCTATCTAAGTTTTGTGGTGAGTATTCCATTCATCTCTGCCCAGTTTTCGAAATTCCCCACTGTTACACGTTTTTGGGTAATTAGTGTTGAAATCTTGTGATTTTGGGTGTTTAGGGATACTCCAACATGGATTCTAAGTGGGTTCTATCCCTACTTCATATGGGCTGAGGTAAGAAGTGCTCAAACCCTTGTGATTTGTCATTTTTATGAGCCCTAGGTTGATGTATGTATGTGATATTGGTTATGTTAGTGTATTTGGTGATGTTGGTGCACAATTGGGAGATTGGTATTGCTTGAGGAGCTTTGGTGAGGCTTGGAGCTAAGGTTGGTGAAGACTTCCATAGAAGAGGCTCAATTGGTTTGGCTACAAGAGGTACGGTTTAAGTTTCATTTAAGTACCGTGTGTTGTGATGAGAATTCCTAGGCTAGATGCCCCTAGGATTAAGTTTGGATTGTGTAAATGGTTGGTGCTAATATGCATAGTTGGTATGTAATGTGAATTAATGATTTGGGTTGAGAATTGTGTGGCCTTGTATACTTGGTGTATTGAGAATTTGATGTACTGGGTAATGAGTATTGATTTGTGGTTTATGCATTTAAATTATGAAATTGGGCCGGAGGCCGTGAATTTTGGGCCGGAGGCCGGAAAAAGGCAAGAAAGGTAAGTTGATGTGTGCATTGTATGATGACACAAGTGATTGGATGAATTTCAGATAATGAATATATGAATGATTGGGTTGGTTATTAAATAATAAGGTTTGAGGAGTTGAGGTGTGGGATTTGGTAAATTTGGGTGCAATTATATAGATGAGGTATATTTGGTTTTGGTTGAGATATATTATATGGTCATATATGTGATTATGATTATTGATGCCTTGATGGTATGATGATGCACTAGAGATATGTATGTCGTGATATATGCTTGAGGAATGATTAATGTTGATTTGTGGGTGAAGCCGCGTGATAGTGAGTACAATATTGATTATGTATAATGATGGTTGATTGGAAATAGTGTTGTTGAAATTTGGCATGAGAAAGAGTATATGATATGTAAATGTGTTTGAGTTTGAGAAAGTGTCAACGTGCGAGTTGAGGAGGCTTGATGTTGATTTTGATATATTTTGATTGATTTCAAAGAAAAGGCTGAAATTGGCATGTTTTGATTGATTTTGAAAAGAGTTGAAAATGGCTTGTTTTGAAAATGGCACTTTGTGGTTTTGTATGAAAACATGATTTTTGGGCATACTTTGACGGGACATAACCTGGACTACGGATCTCTGTTTTCTGCCAAATTTGTTTAGAAATGAAATTGGATCCGAGATGTCCATGCCGTTCGAAGAACGGGTGAAAAACGATTTAAAATGAGAGAGTTATGTCCATCGGAAGATTGGGGGTTGAATCTGTAAATTCTGCAGCTTTTAGCAGAACGACCCTACGCGCGTAGGCGCACCTGGCGCGTGCGCGCGGTTCTTCCAGAAAGCACCATCCACGTGTGCGCGTGGTGTGCGCGGGCGCGTCGATGCGCTGTACCAAATGCCCAGCCATTTTCCAGAGAGTTGTGCCAGAGTTGTGCCAGTTTTGTGCCTGGGCGCAAGAGCACCCACGCGTACACGTGGCTGACGCTTGCGCGCCGTTTGGATATTTTTCAACCCGCGCGTTCGCGCGTATAACGCTTGCGCGTCAATGAGTTTTTGGCCATCCACGCGTGCGCGTGGAGTACGCGTGCGCGTGGCTCTGTTTTCATGCCAAAGTTGATTTTTGAGTTTTAAAGCCAAACCTCATACTTTTAAGCCTCCGATCTCACCCCTTATGTATTAAATCATTATGGTATGCCTAGCAATGAGGAAGGAGCTAGGGGATGTGGTAACTTGCGAGTGAAGCAAGGAAAAAAGGTTATGATCAATGATGATCAGATATGATTATATGAGATATGGAGGATGACGGTGGAAGTACCGTGTAAGCCATGAGCCGAAAGGCTATAATTATTGATAAATGGCCGGTTCTTGATTGAACCATGGGCCGGATGGCTGAGTTATTGTCGGGTTACGGCAAAGCCATTAATGTTTATGGCTGAGTATAAATGCATATACGATTAATAAATGAATGTGTTAAATGGATAATAATGGAAAATGTTGAAATGTGATGTGTGACCCCGGGTAGTAGGCAGTGGCGTTGTCCACTTGCTCCGGTTATGAGACGGAAAAGGATGTTTATGATAAATGAGTTTAATTATGGAGTTTTGAATGAATGTATTTGTGATACCTGGGTAGTAGTAAGGGTTTTGGTTCGTCCCACTTGCTCCAGGTTAATGTTTGAGATTTGATAACAATGAGGATTTATAATATGAATTGAGATTGAATGAATAATGATGAAACATGTCAAATGTAAGCATGCTTGTGTTTTCTCTCTGGTTGCAAGAGTGACAGGGCACCGATACCCTCTAATGGCGACAGGGCGCAGATACCCTCTAATGGGATACCCTCTAATGGCGACAGGGCGCAGATACCCTCTAATGGTGACAGGGCACATATTCCCTCTAATGATATTAATACGCAACAGAGAGACTGTGCCCGGGTTAGCTACCGGACATGTCGGGTTGGCTTGATAACCGACAGATGATATCATCAGCCATAGGGCAGGCATTCATCATTTACATATGTTTGAATTGTTTGGGTTTGCCATTTGTTTTGGATTTCTACATCATATATGCCATGTTACCTGACTATATGCTACTTGTTCTACTTGTACCATATTTGTGTATTACTTGCCTGAATTGCTTGTGTTTGTACAACTGAGATGCCCTCATGCTGGTGTCGGTGGGTGTGAGGGCTGTTCTTGATGGGATGAACTGATGATGCGATTGCATGATGATGATGATTATTGAATGAGATAATCAGAGCTCCCTGGGTAGACGCAGTGATGTAGTTTCACTAGCTCCAGGCGAGGGTATGATGTATTGATATAGAATTTCTGAGGCAGAACAACTGGTGATGGTTTTGCTTATAATTCTGAGTCTGATTCGTGGAAGAGTCAGCGAGTTGGGAAATATGTGAAACATGAATTAGATTTAGCACTCCCTTATGACAGTTGCCTATTCATGGATTAGCGAGAACCTAGGATGAATATTTGGTGAAGAAGTTTAGGATGCTTATTGAGTTTTTATTGCAGTGCATTGTATCTATTTGGCACTTTTACCGTACTGGGAACCCATGGGCCCGGGGTTCTCATTCCATATATATCTCTTGTTTTTCAGATACAGGTCCAGGTGCTCAGAAGTGAGTTGTGGGTCGTCTGAGAGACGGCAAAGATCTTTATTTCCTCTACTTTGTGTTTTGATTAGAATCTCTCCACCTTTGTTTTGAAAAGATTATATTATGTATTGAACTCTTTCGGAACTTGCCTATAGAGGCTCTTATGTTTCCTTTGGGAGAGATTAGGATATGCTGTTGTCATCTACTTTCATACTGTACCCTAGCCGGCCTAAACTTTGCGGGTCGCGACTAGTGGCTATTTACTTATGTTATATATATCTATCTCTTAATCTCCTTTATGCCTTGTCCGTATATCGCGTTTGGCTTAGCAGTTTAACTTTTCGTTGTCGAAACGTGAGTGATACGCCTTCGCGATTTTATTTCTACTCTTTTCAGACTTCTCGATTAATACTCTTTTCGAAATTACCTATATTTATATATTAAAAATCCACCTGAGAGTCGTACCACCATAATATCATTGACTTATGACTCGAGCATAAGGATTTGAGTATTAGGGTGTTACAGCGGGCCTTATCATGCCCCTAACTCAACCATGATTGTCTTAAGCTGGAATTGTCGAGGGTTAGCAGCCACCTCGACAATTTCAGAATTAGTGAATCTGTGTAAACAGATTAAGCCGGCTGTTATCTACTTAATGGAAACTAGGGCTAAGACTGATAAGATAGATAAGATTAGAAAAAGACTACATTTTGATGAATCATTTTGTGTAGAACCCCGGGGATTGTCCGGAGGTCTATGTTTACTTTGGAAATCTAATATTAAAGTTGATGTTTACCAGTGGAGTAATAATTTTATTAAAACAAAAATGAAGGAAAACAATAGAGAGGAGTGGACTAGTATCTTTATTTATGGAAATCCTATTTTTAAACAAAGGAGGAAACTATGGAGTAATTTGGCAGAGGAAAAAAGAGACCCAAATGAGCCGTTAGCTTTCATCGGTGATTTTAATGATATTTTACATCAAGAGGAAAAAGTGGGCTTACATCCTAAAGCAAGGGTACAATTAGAGGAGTTTAGTAATTTTGTAAATAAAATTGGACTTATTGATATTGAATTGAAAGGAAATAGGTTTACCTGGTTTAGCAATCCAAGAAATGGAGTAATTATTAGAGAAAAATTAGATAGAGTTATGGTGAATTGGAGATGGAGAAAAGCTTTTCAGCATGCTCAGTTAAAAGCTTTGCCAGCTATAAGTTCAGATCATTGCCCTTTGGTCTTGAACACAGAACCAAATGACAGAGCAAATAATATTTTCAGGTTTGAGGCATTTTGGACAGATCATGAGGCTTGTGAAGAAGTTATTGAAAATAGTTGGACTCAATCAGGAGAAGAAATAAGAAGTTGGAATAATTTCAAGAGGAAAAGAGAGAGATGCAGGGAGGATCTAAAGAGATGGAGTAAACAAAAATTTAAGAGAGCGGATAAAGAAATAAGCAAATTAAAGGAGCAGCTTACAATTCTGCAAAACTCTGACCTTAAAGGAGATCAACAACAAAAAGAGAGGGAGATTAAGGAAAAAATTTCTCAGCTTTGGAGACAAGAAGAGAAATATTGGGGACAAAGATCCAGGCTTAAATGGCTGAGATGGGGAGATAAGAATACAGGTTTTTTTCATGCTACAACCATTCAGAGAAGGGATAGAAATAGAGTTGAAAGGTTGAAGAACAGTTCTGGGGAATGGATTCATGGAGAAACAAATATTTTAAATTTAATCGAAAATCACTTTAGGGAACTGTTCACTACGGTGGGGAAAAGAAATTTTGAAAAGTGCATTAAAGGAATACCCAGAAAGGTTACAGATGAGATGAATGAAGAACTAAACAAGGAGATAAATATGCAAGAAGTTAAGGAGGCCGTGTTTAGCATGGGGAGTTTAAAGGCTCCGGGACCAGATGGTTTAAATGGTTTATTTTATCAGAAATATTGGCACATCATTCAAGAGGATGTTTTAGCAGTGGTGCAGAATTTTTTTGAGGATGGGACTATTCCAGAAGATATTAATGAAACCATAGTGGTTCTCATACCTAAGGTGGATAATCCGAAAAATTTGAATCAGCTTAGACCGATAAGTTGTTGCAATTTTATTTATAAGATAATATCTAGAATTTTAGTAATCAGGTTGAAAAGGATTTTGGACATTATTGTGTCTCCAATTCAAAGTGCTTTTGTGGGAGGGAGAATGATACAGGATAATATCGTTATTGTTCAGGAAGCGTTTCATAAAATTGGAAAGAAAGGAAGAGAGGGGATGGAAGATTTAGCAATAAAATTGGATATGAATAAGGCATATGATAGACTTGAATGGGACTTTTTGGAAGAGGTATTAAAGGCCTTTGGATTTTGTCAAAAATGGGTGAAGATGATGATGAGTTGTGTTACAGGAGCTAATTATAGGTTTAAGGTGAATGGTAAACTAACAAAAAAAATCAAACCACAGAGGGGATTAAGGCAAGGGGATCCGCTTTCACCCTATTTGTTCATTATTGCAGCTGAAGTTTTTACTATCTTGATGAATAGAGCGGAGAGAGAAGGAGATATTACTGGTATGAAATTAGCTCCAAATGCTCCAAATTTAAACCATCTTTTGTTTGCTGATGATTGTATCATTTTCTCAAAAGCTAAAGAGGAGGATATATATCAACTTATTCAAATCTTAAATGTTTACACGGAAGCCTCCGGTCAAAGAATAAATTTGGATAAATCTGGAATAATATTTGGGAATCATGTTTCTATAAATATAAGAGTACAGATTGAAGAAATTCTTGGAATATCTACTTGGGATAATCCAGGAAAATATTTGGGCCTGCCTGCGAAATGGGGAAGATCTAAGATGAAAGCGCTAGAATGGATAGAGGATAAGGTTAATAAAAAAATTGAGGGATGGAAAGAGAAACTCCTTAATCAAGCTGGGAAAGAAATCCTAATTAAAGCAGTGATTCAGGCTATACCTTCATACGTCATGAATGTGGTGAAGCTGCCAAAGAGTTTTTGCAAGAAATTAGAAGGCAAAATAGCGAAATTTTGGTGGGCTGGATCAGGGAAGGAGAGAGGAACACATTGGATAAGTTGGAAAAGAATGACTAAAAGTAAGAAGGATGGAGGGTTGGGATTTAGAAATTTAGAGAATCAAAATATAGCATATTTGGCTAAGCAGGCATGGAGGCTTGTAAAGAATCCTGAGGTAATATGGGCAAAAATTTTAAAAGAAATGTATTTTCCGGATGGAAATTTTTGGGAGGCAAAGGCAAAAAATGGAGACTCTTGGGTTTGGAGAAGTTTAGTGGAAGGGAAAGACTTTATTAGAAGGAATGGAAGATGGAACGTTGGAGATGGAAGTAATATTGATATATGGAAAGACAATTGGATTATCGAAGGTGGGAGTATAAAGAAATACTGGGATAATAGGATATCAATGGTTAAAGACTTATTGGTGGAAGGGGGAGGATGGAATGAAGAGTTATTACGACAGGTGTTTCCCCCTAATATAAAAGATAAGATCCTAAGCACACCTATAAGTCTCATCAATAAGGAAGACTGTTTCTTCTGGCCACATAGATTAGATGGAAATTATACTATAAAATCAGGATACTACATTGCCAAATATGAAGAGAGAGTTGGTGAGGATAATTGGGCATCCTCCAGTGATAATTTCAAGGAAGTATGGAGGGAGATATGGAAGATGCAAATACCGAATAAAATAAAAACCTTCTTATGGAAGACCTCACACAATATTATTACAGTTAATTATAATCTTTGGAAAAGAAAAATTACTAACAGTCCAATATGCAGGATATGCAGGAATGGTGAAGAATCAGTGGAGCATGCTATCCTATTATGTCCATGGACAAGACCTACTTGGTTTGGAGCACAGATTCAGGCAATACCGACGGATAATTAGCACTCAGGGAAGCATTACCAGCGACAATTGAAATCCAATTGAGAAGAGAAGCAGAGAAAGTTAGAAGAATTGGAAGAAGGCCTACACATCACGAAGGTCCAATCGAGCAAAAGAGAGACCAGATGTTAACGGTACCCAATCAAGTGGTCAATGAAGCCAGGGAAGAAACCGGAGGGGAGCAACGGACAGAAGAACAACTTGCGTTTGAACCAGAAGACAGTCTTAAACAGGTATAAAATCAAAAGTGACAAAAATACGGCAAGAAATTGTGGGTTCCTTCACCCTTTGCAACAGAGCTTCCATCATAGGCGCTGCCAGTAGAGGAGACCTGAGCAAACCGGCACAACCATACCATGCATCGAATTCAGATCTCAAAAAAAAAAAAAAAAGGAAAAGAATGAAAGAAGATGTTGAAAAGAAGACCAGTCTGAAAAGGAAGCCATAGGTGCATAGTTTTCAACTTCTTTTTCATTCAACTTCCACAAGGATTAAGACATTAAGTTACTAGCGTAGTGTAACTGTCGTTGTAAAAAAGGGGATCTGGGTTTGGGATGGGTGGGTTGTAGGGTTTGGGTAGGGTTGAAGGGCTTAGCCCAAGACCAAAAAAAAAAAAAAAAGTTGGGAAGGCATGCTGCGTTTTTTTTTTTTTTGGTTAAATTCTGTTTATTATATTGTTATTAATATTAATTATGTTTGGTATACACTTGAATTAACTATTAAAACTAGTTACTAATATAAAATATATATTAAAATATAAAATACACATTGTTTTATCTGAACCTAGGTTATTTTTTTGTCTGAACGTGAGGTCCAGACTCCTTTTGGAATAGCATCCAACTTCCATCAATATCGGGGTGCCACGTCCGAGTTCCTCGTAAGGAGGTGGGGTGATACTAGTAAGAGACTCTGATGCTTAAGTTAACAAATATTTTAGGTAGATTTTTAGTAGATTAGATTTTGAATATACCTAAGGGTGTCAGTGTATTTATAATAGAATAGATAACCACCTTTTAGAGTAGTTCCATCTTTAATGGTAGTAGATGACCATTCCCTTTTTCTAGAAAAGTTGTTGAGATCTCTCTTCTAAATGAGTGGGAGATATCTTAAGAGTCGATTACTTATTCAAAGAAGTAGGACCAGACTCTTGTCGTAGTGTCTGACCTCTATAAGGTTGGATAGGTGTGGACCAAGTCTAATTCCTTAATTGGGACTCATTCATTTTGCGCTAGCATTCTTGGGCCAGAGTATGAATAGTGTTCCTACTTGAGTTCGAGTTTCATGAGGTCGGATTCGAGCATTTGTAGATTATACTGATCTCTTGTGTGTTAGCACATCAAGTCGGGCACACCACCTTTTTAGGGGCTAGTTCGGGTACTCGGCATGTTTTTAAGAACTTTAGGTGTCACGTCTTTTCGCAGTTCTTTGCACGTTACTCTACGGTTACTTTGGTAACCGTGTACGTCATAAATGAGGAGGCATGAAATTACTCCTTTGCCTCTAGTATCTTATAAATATTCAAACTCTTTCTCTTTCTTCTTTTTCGCTTCTTCTTTTGAATCACTTCATCTTCATTCTCTCTCAAAAGTTCTTCATAACCCCTTTTTCATTTCAAGATTTCTCTATTTTGAATTTCTGTTTGGGAGTTTTTGTTCATTTGTTGAAGGTTTTTGAACCATACGTGTCTTGCTATTTGTGTATTCATCGTTGCCCACTCATCCTCTTCAAGGTTGGTCTTTTTATTTTTTTGCAAACTTATTTTGTTGAGAATGAGATGCTTATAGTACTGTCTGTTGATGTTTGTGAAAAATGGTTTCTTATGAATGTTCTTCATAATCATTTTGGCAATTTTGCATTCGTTGCTATAATTTGTGTATTTGAATGTGGAAGAATCGATATGTGTTGTCCCAAATGGTGTTGTTTCGCCTTTGTGAAAAATGACAACATTTTTATCTTTGGAATGTAGTTTGTCTTCTTGATTCGCAAGAGAGGTTAAAGAACCATGTCCATCTTCTACCTTGTTGAGGATGGTCCGACCTCTTATGGAATGGAACATTTGTGTTGATGTGCCCGTATTTACGACTTGTTGTGATGATTTTTTTTAGTTGTATTTGTAGGTATAACTTTATGTCTCGTTCAGTAATTCTCAATATGTCGTCTAAAGTCCCGTCCAACCTAGATTGGGTAGATATAACTGTTCTTTCTGTTGTCCCTGTTATTGATAAAGAATACAC
The DNA here is from genome assembly GCF_003086295.3 of Arachis hypogaea. NCBI lineage: Eukaryota > Viridiplantae > Streptophyta > Magnoliopsida > Fabales > Fabaceae > Arachis > Arachis hypogaea. The sequence goes on from NC_092046.1 coordinate 30,387,398, forward strand.
TGAGACCTTTCGCAGGAAACATAGGTTGTGTATATATCGGAAAAATCAGAGTAAATATGAAATTGTAGTTGCTGATCCTGAGGAAAGGGTTTGTTTTTCCCGACTTGATAAGTCGGAATGCCATTTTATATATGTGTACGATTTCTTTTTTACAAAGTTGGGGGTTAGCCTTTCTTTTTCTAATTTTGAGTCCGAGATTCTTAGACTCTGTAAAGTTGCCCCTTCTCAGCTTCATCCCAATTCTTGGAATTTTCTGAAAATTTACCAGCCCCTCTGCCGTGAACTCGACCTCCCCTTTTCTTTGATAGTTTTCTTTTACCTCTTCTAACTTACCAAATCCTTTAGTTCTAAGAAGCAGGGATGGATCTCCTTCCAAGCTATTCAAGGGAGGAAGGTCTTTTCTATTTTTGATGATTCTTTCCATGATTTCAAAAATTACTTCTTCAAAATTCAATCTGTTGAGGGTGTCCGACCTTTCTTTCTGAATGAGAGGGATGAAGCCCTTTTTACTAGGAGGAGTCCCCCATGGTTATTAAGTACAAATGGTGCATGAAACTGGCTCCGCAGAATTTTCACAGATAGACCAGCAAGTATACCGGGTCGTCTAAGTAATACCTCAGGTGAGTGAGGGTCGATCCCACGGAGATCGTTGGTTTGAGCAAGCAGTGGATACCTTGCAGATCTTAGTTAGGCGGATAGAAATTATAGTTTGTCACGAAAAAAGCATAAAACAAAATAAATAAATAAATAAAAGTTACTAGATAGATAGAAATTCAATGGTATGAGAACGGTTGAGGCTTCGGAGATGCTTTATCTTTCCAGATTAACCTTTCTTACTGTCTTCTTCAATAACCTTCTGATCCCTTCAATGGCAGCCGTAAGTGATTAACTCATGTCCTTTCATCAAGTTAACCTCCTCTAGTGCAACAATCCACCACATTGAGATGACTCATGTCCTCTCATCAAGCCACCTCTAGATTTCTCACTGTAGCAGAAGATGAAGCTTTAAGCAATCCACTCTCCTTCACGATCCTACTCAAGGTGCCACAAACAAGGTAGATCTTTCAGATCAGAGAGTGCTACTTCTCTGACTCTAGTCTTAGCCCCACAGAGACCTCTCACATCCATAGTCAACAGAATTTCATGTCACATATCCAAAGTTTCTCAGATGCTCTATTGGAATCCGCAATGCAATCTCTAGCATTAGTTCAACGCTATCCGGATCAGGAATCGCACGGAACCCATGTAGAACAAGGGTGATTGTCATTGGTCACCCTCAATTCGTAAGATGAAGAACGAGGTTGTATAAGAAAATAGAATCAGACATATTGAATTAGGAGGTTATTGACTCATGTTGATAGAAAATACAATGGAAACATAAAAGTGGGCAAGAGTAAAAAAGTCCTTAACAATAGTGATCTTTTTCTATATATACTAGTTTAGTAACTAAGGATTACAGAAAATATGATAAACTAGTCATGTAGTGTGAAAATCCACTTCTAGGGCCCACTTGATGAGTGTTTAGGCTGAGCTTGAGTGTTTTTCATGAACTAGTACCCCTTAGGGGCATTGAACGCTGGCTAGGGACTCCATCCTAGGCGTTGGACGCCAGCTGCTCCCCTGTGGGCACTGGATGCCAGGAATGGGGTTAATATCTAGCATTGAATGTCGGTTTTGGGCCTTCATTTCCAAATAAAGTATGGACTATTATATATTTCTGGAAAGCTCTGGATGTTAGCTTTTCATAGCCGCTAAGAGCGCTCCATTTAGACTTTTGTAGCGCCAGAAAAGCTCCTTCGAGTGCACGAAGGTCAGATCCTAACAGCATTTGTAGTCCTTTCTCTGTCTCTAAATCAGACTTTTGTTCAAGCTCCTCAATTTCAGCCATAAAATACCTGAAATCACCATAAAATACACAAACTCAAAGTAGAATCCGAAAATATGAATTTTGCACTAAAACCTATGAAAATATAATAAAACTTAAACAAAACATAACAAAAACTATATGAAAATAATGCCAAAAAGCGTATAAAATATCCGCTCATCAATAACCTAGATGATTTGGATGAGGTAGAAGAGTGTGTAGTTGCCTTGTTCCAGGAGTGTTATAGCCGAACTCCCAATCTTGACACTAAGAATTTCCTACTAGGAAAGCCAAGCCATGTCTGTTCTAAGCTAGGTAGTATTCTTTTATATTTAGTTGATATTTTTTATTAATTATTTTGTATGCTGATGCAATCTGACTTTGATATCTTGTAGAAAAGATGACTAGTAAGGAGGCTGCCCTAAAACTCTTCATATGACTAAAAAGAATGTTGTCGCCCGTGTTATTCAACTAAAAGAGGTCAGTGAAATGGGCGATCTCCTTTCTCCCTCTAAGTTAGATTTAGGTGCTTCTGCATCGATTAAGGTCATTTTTTATCCGACTTCTCCTCTTCTTACTCCTCCTGCTGACTCTGGTACTCAGACAAGTCCCCTTGCGCCTCTTTTTCCCGAACCGAAACTTAAAAAATGTAAGACTTTTGAATCGAAAAGTGTTTATGAGAAAGGCTTTGATGCTATGGCGTTTTGTTAGAAACGCATCATTTTCAATAGTTTTATAATTATGGACGACGTTTCTATAAAAAATTACCTTCAAGTCTTGGCCCGGGGTGGGATAAGGATAGCGGGAGCGTGCTTTGCCTTACTGAGGCAGCTTAAGAAGACCCCTATTGGTGCTACTCAATGATCTTTGTCCGATCTGAAATCTGAGATAGCATCTTTGCGAGAGACCAAGTTGGAGTTGAAAAAGGAGAAGGAGGTTCTTATGTCCGACCTTGCTAAAACTTGGGAGAGGGTGAAGCAATCTAAAGTCGCTTGTACCATGGCGGAAGGTTTGAAGAAGAAGGCTGAGGAGAGTTATACCCGAGTTTTTCGGGAGAAGCTGGACTTGGTAGATGAAATCGCCAAGTCAAGAGAAAGATATGCTGATGGTGCACGAAATTGTGATCATCAATGGTGCCAACAACTTGGTACGCACAATTGTAATCTCAACTCTTTATCACAACTCCGCACAACTAACCAGCAAGTGTATTGGGTCATCCAAGTAATAAACCTTACGCGAGTAAGGGTCGATCCCAAGGAGATTGTCGGCTTGAAGCAAGCTATGGTCATCTAGTAAATCTCAGTCAAGCGGATTCAAATGGTTATGGAGGATTGATAATTAAAAGATGAATAAAACATAAAATAAAGATAGAGATACTTATGTAATTCATTGGTGAGAATTTCAGATAAGCGTATGAAGATGCTTTGTTCCTCCTGAACCTCTGCTTTCCCATTGCTTTCTTCCAATCATTCATACTCCCTTCCATGGCATGCTTTATGTTGGGCATCACCGTTGTCAATGGCTACTTCTCGTCCTCTCAGTGAAAATGTTCTACGCACACTGTCACCGCACGGCTAATCATCTGTCGGTTCTCGATCATGTTGGAATAGGATCCATTGATCCTTTTGCGTCTCTCACACGCCCAACACTTGCGAGTTTGAAGCTCGTCACATTCATCCCTTCACAGATCCTACTCAGAATACCACAGACAAGGTTTAGACGTTCTGGATCTCAGGAATGGCCGCCAATAATTCTAGCCTATACCACGAAGGTTCTAATCTTATATTAGAAACCCAAGAGATACACATTCAAGCTTTTTGCATGTAGAACGAAAGTGGTTGTCAGACACGCGTTCATAGGTGAGAATGGTGATGAGTGTCACATAATCATCACATTCATCATGTTCTTGAGTGCGAATGAATATCTTAGAGAAGAAGTAGGCGTGAATTGAATAGAAAAACAGTAGTACTTTGCATTAATTCATGAAGAACGGCAGAGCTCCACACCTTAATCTATGGTGTGTAGAAACTTCACCATTGAAAATACAAAAGTGATAATGGTGGTCATTGGCTTCGGCCCCAGAGAGGAACCAGAAGAACCAAAGTGAAAATATAATAGTAAAAGGTCCTATTTATAGAAAACTAGTAGCCTAGGGTTTACAGAAATAAGTAATTAATGCAGAAATCTTCTTCCGGGATCACTTAGTGTGTGATTGGGCTGAGCATTAAAGCTTTCACATGTAGAGACTTTTCTTGGAGTTAAACGCCAGCTTTTGTGCCAGTTTGGGCGTTTAACTCCAGCTTTTGTGCCAGTTCTGGCATTTTGACGCTATAATTCTTAAGCTGACTTGGAACGCCGGTTTGGGCCATCAAATTTTGGGCAAAGTATGGACTATTATATATTGCTGGAAAGTCCAGGATGTCTAATTTCCAACTCAATTGAGAGCGCGCCAATTGAGCTTCTGTAGCTCCAGGAAATCTACTTCGAGTGCAGAGAGGTCAGAATCCAACAACATCTGCAGTCCTTTTTCAGCCTCTGAATCAGATTTTTGCTCAGGTCCCTCAATTTCAGCCAGAAAATACTTGAAATCACAGAAAAACACACAAACTCATAGTAAAGTCTAGAAAAGTGAATTTTAAATAAAAACTAATAAAAATATAATAAAAGCTAACTAAAATATACTAAAAACATACTAAAAATAGTGCCAAAAAGCATATAAATTATCCGCTCATCACAACACTAAACTTAAATTGTTGCCTGTCCCCAAGCAACTGAAAATCAAATAGGATAAAAAGAAGAGAATATATAATGAATTCCAAAAATATCTATGAAGGTCAGTATTAATTAGATGAGCGGGGCTTTTAGCTTTTTGCCTCTGAACAGTTTTGGCATCTCACTTTATCCTTTGAAGTTCAGAATGATTGGCTTCTATAGGAACTCAGAATCCTGATAGTGTTATTGATTCTCCTAGTTAAGTATGTTGATTCTTGAACACATCTACTTTATGTGTCTTGGCCGTGACCCTAAGCATTTTGCTTTCCAGTGTTACCACCGAATACATAAATGCCATAGACACATATCTGGGTGAACTTTTTCAGATTGTGACTCAGCTTTGCTAAAGTCCCCAGTGAGAGGTGTCCAGGGCTCTTAAGCACACTCTTTTTGCTTTGGACCATGACTTTAACTGCTCAGTCTCAAGTTTTCACTTGACACCTTCACGCCACAAGCACATGGTTAGGGACAGCTTGGTTTAGCCGCTTAGGCCATGATTTTATTCCTGTGGACCCTCCTATCCACTGATGCTCAAAGCCTTGGATCCTTTTTATTTTACCCTTGCCTTTTGGTTTAAAGGGTTATTATCTTTTTCTGCTTGCTTTTTCTTTTTCTTCTTTTTTTTTTGCATATATTTTTTTCTGCAAGCTTTTCACTGCTTTTTCTTGCTTCAAGAATCAATTTTATGATTTTTCAGATTATCAAATAACATTTCTCATTTTCCATCATTCTTTCAAGAGTCAACAATTTTAACATTCATGAATCAACAATATCAAAAATATGCATTGTTCAAGCATTCATTCAGAAAGACAAAAGTATTGCCACCACATCAAAATAATTAAAATGTTTTAAAATTCGAAATTCATGCACTTCTTCTTTTTTTTCTTTTTCAATTAAAAATATTTTCCATTTAAGAAATGTGATGGATTCATTTTCATAGCTTTAAGGCATAGACACTTAGACACTAATGATCATGTAATAAAGACACATATAAATAAACATCAAGCATAATTTTTGAAAAACAGAAAATAAAGAACAAGAAAATTAAAGAACGGGTCCACCTTAGTGATGGCGGCTTGTTCTTCCTCTTGAAGATCTTATGGAGTGCTTGAGCTCCTCAATGTCTCTTCCTTGCCTTTGTTGCTCCTCTCTCATAGTTCTTTGGTCTTCTCTAATTTCATGGAGGAGGATAGAATGCTCTTGGTGCTCCATCCTTAGTTATCCCATGTTGGAACTTAATTCTCCTAGGGAGGTGTTGATTTGCTCCCAATAGTTTTGTGGAGGAAAATGCATCCCTTGAGGTATCTCAGGGATTTCATGATGAGGAATTTCCTCATGCTCATGGTGAGGTTCTCTTATTTGCTCCATCCTTTTTTTAGTGATGGGCTTATCCTCATCAATGAGGATGTCTTCCTCTATGTCAATTCCAGCTGAATTGCAGAGGTGACAAATGAGGTGAGGGAAGGCTAACCTTGCCAAGGTAGAGGGCTTGTCGGCCACCTTGTAGAGTTCTTGGGAGATAATCTCATGAACTTCTACTTCCTCTCTAGTCATGATGCTATGAATCATGATGGCTCGGTCTATAGTAACTTCAGACCAGTTGCTAGTGTGAATGATTGAGCGTTGGATAAACTCCAACCATCCCCTAGCCACGGGCTTGAGGTCATGCCTTCTTAGTTGAACCGGCTTCCCTCTTGAATCTCTCTTCCATTGAGCGCCCTCTTCACAAATGTCTATGAGGACTTGGTCCAACCTTTGATCAAAGTTGACCCTTCTAGTGTAGGGGTGTGCATCTCCTTGCATCATGGGCAAGTTGAATGCCAACCTTACATTCTCCGGACTAAAATCTAAGCATTTTCCCCGAACCATTGTAAGCCAATCCTTTGGGTTCGGGTTCACACTTTGATTATGGTTCTTGGTGATCCATGCATTGGCATAGAACTCTTAAACCATTAAGATTCTGACTTGTTGAATGGGGTTGGTGAGAACTTTCCAATCTCTTCTTCGAATCTCATGTCGGATCTCCGGATATTCACCCTTTTTTGAGTTTGAAAGGGACCTCAGGGATCACCTTCTTCTTGGCCACAATTTCATAGAAGTGGTCTTGGTGCACCCTTGAGATGAATCTCTCTATCTCCCATGACTCGGAGGTGGAAGCTTTTGCCTTTCCTTTCCTCTTTCTAGAGGTTTCTCTGGCCTTAGGTGCCATAAATGGTTATAGAAAAATAAAAAGCAACGCTTTTACCACACCAAACTTAGAAGGTTTGCTCGTCCTCGAGCAAAAGAAGAAAGAAGAGAGTAGAAGAAGAAGAAATAGAGGAGATAGAGGGGGCTTAGTGTTTCGGCCAAGGGGGAGAAGTAGTGTGTATGTTGTGTGAAAATGAAGGAGTGAAGATGGGTTTATATAGGAGTGGAGAGGGGGGTATGGTTCGGCCATTATGGGTGGGTTTGGGTGGGAAAGTGGTTTGAATTTGAATGGTGAGGTAGGTGGGGTTTTATGAAGGATGGATGTGAGTGGTGAAGAGAATGGTAGGATTTGATAGGTGAGGGGTTTTTGGGGAAGAGGTATTGAGGTGATTGGTGAATAGTTGAAGAAGAGAGAGAGAGGTGGGGTAGGTGAGGATCCTGTGGGGTCCACAGATCCTGAGGTGTCAAGGATATCTCATCCCTGCACCAAGTGGCGTGCAAAAATGCCCCTTTCTGCCAATCCTAGCGTTAAATGCCAGTCTGGTGCCCATTTCTGGCGTTTAACGCCAGCTTCTTGCTCTTTTCTGGCGTTAAACGCCAGTCTGGTGCCCATTTCTGGTGTTTAACGCCCAGAATGGTGCCAGACTGGGCGTTTAACTCCCATTCTGCTGCCCTTACTGGCGTTTAAACGCCAGTAAGTTTCTCCTCCATGGTGTTCTGTTTTTAATACTATTTTTCCTTCTGTTTTTGCTTTTTCAATTGTTTTTGTGACTTCACATGATCATCAACCTACAGAAAATATAAAATAACAATGGAGAATAAATAAAATTGGGTTGCTTCCCAACAAGCGCTTCTTTAATGTCAGTAGCTTGACAGTGGGCTCTCATGGAGCCTCACAGATACTCAGAGCATGATAATGGCCTCTCAACACCAAACTTAGAGTTTGGTTGTGGTCTCCCAATACCAAACTTAGAGTTTGAATGTAGGGATTTTGTTTGACTCTGTATTGAGAGAAGCTTTTCATGCTTCCTCTCCATGGTTACAGAGGGAGATCCTTGAGCCTTAAACACAAGGGAGTCCTCATTCACTTGAAGGACTAATTCTCCTCTGTCTACATCAATCACAGCTTTTGCTGTGGCTAGGAAGGGTCTACCAAAGATGATGGATTCATCCATATACTTCCCAGTCTCTAGGATTATGAAATCAGCAGGGATGTAGTGGTCTTCAACCTTTACCAAGACATCCTCTACAAGTCCATAAGCTTGTTTCCTTGAATTGTCTGCCATCTCTAGTGAGATTCTTGCAACTTGTACCTCAATGATCCCTAGCTTCTCCATTATAGAGAGAGGCATGAGGTTTATGCTTGACCCTAGGTCACACAGAGCCTTCTCAAAGGTCATGGTACTTATGGTACAAGGTATTGAGAACTTTCCAGGATTTTGTCTCTTCAGAGGTAATTTCTGCCTAGTCAAGTCATCCATTTCTTTAGTGAGCAATGAAGGTTCATTCTCCCAAGTCTCATTACCAAATAACTTGGCGTTTAGCTTCATGATATTGCTCCAAGGTACTTAGCAACTTTCTCTTCAGTAACATCTTCATCCTCTTCAGAGGAAGAATACTCATCAGAGCTCATGAATGGCAAAAGTAAATTCAATGGAATCTCTATGGTCTCAGTGTGAGCCTCAGATTCCCATGGTTCCTTATGAGGGAACTCCTTGGAGGTCAGTGGACATCCAGTGAGATCTTCCTCAGTGGAGATCACTGCCTCTTCCTCCTCTCCAAGTTCGGCCGTGTGGGTCATGTTGATGGCCTTGCACTCTCCTTTTGGACTCTCTTCTGTATTGCTTGGAAGAGTACTAGGAGGGAGTTCAGTAACTTTCTTACTCAGCTGACCTACTTGTGCGTCCAAATTTCTAATGGAGGACCTTGTTTCAGTCATGAAACTTTGAGTGGTTTTAATTAGATCAGAGACTACAGTTGCTAAGTCAGAGTGGCTCTGCTTAGAATTCTCTGTCTGTTGCTGAGAAGATGATGGAAAAGGCTTGTTATTGCTAAACCTGTTTCTTCCACCATTATTGTTATTGAAGCCTTGTTGAGGCCTCTGTTGGTCCTTCCATGAGAGATTTGGATGATTTCTCCATGAAGGATTGTAAGTGTTTCCATAGGAATCTCCCATGTAATTCACCTCTTCCATTGCTGGGTTCTCAGGATCATAAGCTTCTTCTTCAAATGAAGCTTCTTTGGTACTGCCTGTTGCTGCTTGTATTCCAGACAAACTCTGAGAAATCATATTGACTTGTTGAGTCAATATTTTATTCTGAGCCAGTATGGTATTCAGAGTATCAATCTCAAGAACTCCTTTCTTCTGATTTGTCCCATTATTCACAGGATTCCTTTCAGAGGTGTACATGAATTGGTTATTTGCAACCATTTCAATGAGTTCCTGAGCTTCTGCAGGCGTCTTCTTCAGATGAAGAGATCCTCCAGCAGAGTTGTCCAATGACATTTTGGACAGTTCAGACAGACCATCATAGAAGATACCTATGATGCTCCATTCTGAAAGCATGTCAGAAGGACACCTTCTGATCAATTGCTTGTATCTTTCCCATGCTTCATAGAGGGATTCACCTTCCTTCTGTCTGAAGGTTTGGACTTCCACTCTAAGCTTGCTCAATTTTTGAGGTGGAAAAAACTTTGCCAAGAAGGCATTAACTAGCTTTTTCCAAGAGTTCAGGTTTTCTTTAGGTTGTGAATCCAACCATGTTCTAGCTCTGTCTCTTACAGAAAAGGGAAAAAGCATAAGCTTGTAGACCTCGGGATCAACCCCATTAGTCTTGACAGTGTCACAGATTTGCAAGAATTCAGCTAAGAATTGATGAGGATCTTCCAATGGAAGTCCATGAAACTTGCAATTCTGTTGCATTAGAGAAACTAATTGAGGCTTAAGCTCAAAATTATTTGGTCCAATGGCAGGGATAGAGATGCTTCTCCCATAGAAGTTAGGAGTAGGTGCAGTAAAGTCACTAAGCACCTTCCTTGTATTGTTGGTGTTTTCGGCTGCCATGGCTTCTTCTTGTTTGAAAAGCTCTGTTAGGTCCTCTACAGAGAGTTGTACTTTAGCTTCTCTCAGCTTTCTCTTCAAGTTCCTTTCGGGTTTAGGATCAGCCTCAACCAGAATGTCTTTGTCCTTACTCCTGCTCATATGAAAGAGAGAAGAAGAAAGTATGGAATCCTCTATGTCAAAGTATAGAGATTCCTTGAGGTGTCAGAGGAAAAGAAAAATAGAAGGAGGAGGTAGAAAGAGAATAATTTGAACTTATCAAGCGGGATAGAGTTCGAATTGTTGATAGTGGAGGAGTGTTAGTCCATAAATAGAAGGATGTGAGAAGAGGGGAAGAATTTTCGAAATTAAAGTAAAAGATTTTGAAATAATTAAAAGAAATTTTGAGAATTTGGTAAAGGTTTTTCGAAAATTAAGATTGGGAAAGAAATTAAGTGATTTTTGAAAAAGATTTTGAAATTATAAATAAAAAAGATATGATTGAAACTTAATTTTGAAAAAGATGTAATTGAAAAGATATGATTGAGAAGATATGATTGAAAATCAAATTAAAAAGAGAAAGTTTTAAAATTAAAGTTGATTACTTGACTAACAAGAAATTAGAAGATATGATTCTAGAATTAAAACTTTTGATCCTTTCTTAATAGGCAAGTAACAACTAGAAAATTTTGAATTAAATTATTAATTGTAGCAAGGATTTTCGAAAATAGTAATAAATAAAAGAAATTGAAAAGAAATTGATTTTGAAAAGATATGATTGAAAAGATATGATTTGAAAAAGATTTGATTTTGAAAAATTATGAAGATTTGAAAAAAAATTTGAATTAAAAACAAAATCTTCCCTCTAGTGTCCTCCTGGCGTTAAACGCCCAAAATGCTACCTTTTTGGGCGTTAAACGCCCAGCCAGGGCGTTTAAACGCCAGTTTTCCTTCTTCACTGGGTGTTTTGAACGCTCAGCTTTTTCTGTTTAATTCCTCTACTGAATGTTCTGAATCTTCAATTCTCTGTATTATTGACTTGAAAAGACACAATTTTGAAAATATTTTTGAATTTTTAATGATGAGAAACAATAAAAAATGCAACTAAGATCAAATAAACAATGCATGCAAGACACCAAACTTAGAAGTTTGTATACTAAGGACTATAACAATTTGAAAATGCATAGAAGAAACAACAAAAGACTCAAAGCAAGATAATTCAAAGATCAGAGCAAGGAAATCATCAAGAATAACTTGAAGATCAATGAAGAACATATATATTCAAAAAATGCAAGAAGAATAAAGACATGGAATTGACACCAAACTTAAAAATTGATATTAGACTTAAACAAGAAACATAAAATATTTTTATTTTTATGATTTTATAAAATTTTGTTGTGATTTTTCGAAAATTATATGGAAAAGAAAATAAAGGAATTCAAAACTCTTAATAAAAATTTCCAGGAATCATGCAATGTTAGTCTAAAGCTTCAGTCTAAAAAGATTAGACATGGCTATCCAAGCTTCAGCAGATATACAACAGCTAAATTGATAGGAATCAACTAGCTTTTGTGATGATAAAATTATCATCTGAAACTCTAGAATTCATTCTTAAAAGTCTTGAAGAATAAAATAAAATAAAATAACCTAATCTAAGCAATAAGATGAACCGTCAGTTGTCCAAACTCGAACAATCCCCGGCAACGGCGCCAAAAACTTGGTGCACGAAATTGTGATCATCAATAGCGCCAACAACTTGGTACGCACAATTGTAATCTCAACTCTTTATCACAACTCCGCACAACTAACCAGCAAGTGCACTGGGTCGTCCAAGTAATAAACCTTACGCGAGTAAGGGTCGATCCCACGGAGATTGTCGGCTTGAAGCAAGCTATGGTCATCTAGTAAATCTCAGTCAGGCAGATTCAAATGGTTATGGAGGATTGATAATTAAAAGATGAATAAAACATAAAATAAAGATAGAGATACTTATGTAATTCATTGGTGAGAATTTCAGATAAGCGTATGAAGATGCTTTGTTCCTCCTGAACCTCTGCTTTCCCATTGCCTTCTTCCAATCATTCATACTCCCTTCCATGGCAAGCTTTATGTTGGGTATCACCGTTGTCAATGGCTACTTCCCGTCCTCTCAGTGAAAATGTTCTACGCATACTGTCACCGCACGGCTAATCATCTGTCGGTTCTCGATCATGTTGGAATAGGATCCATTGATCCTTTTGCGTCTGTCACACGCCCAACACTCACCAGTTTGAAGCTCGTCACAGTCATCCCTTCACAGATCCTACTCAGAATACCACAGACAAGGTTTAGATGTTCCGGATCTCAGGAATGGCCGCCAATAATTCTAGCCTATACCACGAAGGTTCTAATCTTAGATTAGAAACCCAAGAGATACACATTCAAGCTTGTTTGCATGTAGAACGGAAGTGGTTGTCAGGCACGCGTTCATAGGTGAGAATGGTGATGAGTGTCACATAATCATCACATTCATCATGTTCTTGAGTGCGAATGAATATCTTAGAGAAGAAGTAGGCGTGAATTGAATAGAAAAACAGTAGTACTTTGCATTAATTCATGAAGAACGGCAGAGCTCCACACCTTAATCTATGGTGTGTAGAAACTCCACCGTTGAAAATACAAAAGTGATAATGGTGGTCATTGGCTTCGGCCCCAGAGAGGGAACCAGAAGAACCAAGATGAAAATACAATAGTAAAAGGTCCTATTTATAGAGAACTAGTAGCCTAGGGTTTACAGAAATAAGTAATTAATGTAGAAATCTTCTTCCGGGCCCACTTGGTGTGTTCTTGGACTGAGTATTGAAGCTTTCACATGTAGAGACTTTTCTTGGAGTTAAACGCCAGCTTTTGTGCCAGTTTGGGCGTTTAACTCCAGCTTTTGTGCCAGTTCTGGCGTTTTGACGCTAGAATTCTTAAGCTGACTTGGAACGCCGGTTTGGGCCATCAAATCTTGGGCAAAGTATGGACTATTATATATTGCTGGAAAGCCCAGGATGTCTAATTTCCAACGCAATTGAGAGCACGCCAATTGGACTTCTGTAGCTCCAGGAAATCCACTTCGAGTGCAGGGAGGTCAGAATCCAACAGCATCTGTAGTCCTTTTCAGCCTCTGAATCATATTTTTGCTCAGGTCCCTCAATTTCAGCCAGAAAATACTTGAAATCACAGAAAATACACAAACTCATAGTAAAGTCCAGAAAAGTGAATTTTAAATAAAAACTAATAAAAATATAATAAAAGCTAACTAAAATATACTAAAAACATACTAAAAACAGTGCCAAAAAGAGTATAAATTATCCGCTCATCAACTGATCTAAAGGAAACTATCTACCAGGGGATGGATGAGCTAGTTGAAAACTTGAAGGCATGGTTCCGAGTTGTAGCTCCTGGGGTGCACCTCTCCCTTATTAATCCCGACATGGTCATGATTGATGAGAAGATTATCCTTCCTCTTGAAGATGAGGAAGATACTCCTATACCTGAACCAAAGACTTCAGAGGT